>NC_056728.1:341095413-341125413 GCF_019279795.1 Protopterus annectens | reverse complement strand
TCATTCAGCATATCAGTTATACTATCACTAAGCAAGCCATGCCCTGATACCTTACCTACCTCTTGTGTTTTATTTTTGCTAAGAATTCCATAATACATCCGGAAATCTGTTGATAATCTGCAGTTGCATGAATTTTTATGCACTTTGATCTGATAAGTGTAGATATTGTCAGTAATCTACGCAACCCTTTAAGGGTGAAAGAGTACAAAATTAATTTTACTTTTTGCAATGCCATATCTTTTTTATGGTTCAGGAGTTGATGATTTCATTTAGAACTTTGACTCACATATTTATAAGTATAGATTCTCCTTTCTAAACTTTTGATTAACAGTATTCAAATTTTCTTGAACGTTAAATAATTCTCTTTATCATGCCTTTAATTTATCTTTAAACTAAGATAATGACTTGGATTCAGGAAAAAAAAAAATCACGTATGCAACCGCATAACTCAGAGCTGATTAACAATATGTTAGGAGGAGTATTGCATGATGGAGTTAAACTAATGATGGTATGCACTGCTGAAACTTCAACAGGTTTTCTAAGGCCAGCACAAGGTGGAATAGGTAATGTGACCCAATGAGACCAGTAGCATGCATGTGGCATACATAGGATGATGTGCATACACATGACCATTGACGTATCACTGAGAGCATAGCTGCTAGCTCCAATAAGGGATATAAGAATAATCCCAACTAGACTGTTGCTATAAATTGGGAGGGAATATGTGTATAGGACACTCAGAAAGGTTGAAAAGCAAGTAGACAGTATACAAAAGGACAAGCAGAAAGAAAGACTAAGAATGTGTGGATAAGCAAGGGTATTTTTTTCATGCGACAGATGCCCATTTTCAAGTTTATCAAGAAGATTTAAGAGGAAGGCAGCAAGGAGAAGGCATGATCAGAAAAGAAGGTATAGGAATTGTAGTACAGGGAAACAAACAAAAACAAAAGTATCTTTGTGAAAGACCAGCAGTGGAGGTACCAATATAATAGGTAGTGACACACAAGAGAGACAAAGATAGACGGAGAACCTTTGCTTTTGAGGATTTCATGGATGATTAGAGTCAAACAGCTGTAAGACTCTACCAGTTACACAAAAATATGCTGCAGGTAGTGAATGATGGTGTCCACCTGGCAATCAACCAAGGCCATTACCATGCTGCTGCTGCATGACATATCATAACCCAGTGGTTATGGGTTGTCTATACCCCCACTGGAGACACATCATGAAATAATGCACCAGGGACCTCTGCATGTCATGTCCTGATAGATAACAAATGTTTCTCTGCAAAACAGGTTGGCTTGACATCAGCTGAACACCCAACAAATGATGGCATGGTACTTAATAGTGAAGTGACCACTGCCATATCACATTCACAGTGGTGGCAACCACTCCATGAAATAAAAATGTAAATGGTGAGAAACAAAACACAAGAACCAATTTATTATAAGCATTAATAAACAAAGACACACACACACACACAAATGCAAAAACAATTATCACTAATGTGTACTACACAGTGTAACATAACAGCACCTGGAGGAGTAAAATGTGGTTAACTATACAATGGCAAGCAAAATACAATACACCAGGCAGACCAAAGGGAACATCAAGTAGGTTGCCTAACCAGTCTCCTCTCTGTATAGGTTCATAGGTTCATATGTAGATACTAGGCTATCGGCCCAAGGGCCTAAGTAAGCCTAGCATACAAGGTTCCTTGGCTTACGCCACTCAAGAAAGTTATTTTCCTGTGCCCCTGTCGAGCAGAGCCACAGAAGTGATCCCTGGGGTATATTTCCTATTTCCCATCCATTCATCAAGATTTTTCGTGAAGAGTGCTAATGAGGAACTTTGCTTGACATAGATGGATAGCTTGTTCCAGAGTATGGTTATTCTCTGGGACAGGAATCTATTCCTCCAGCATGTCCTGTTTATCGTGGTGACAATGTTTAGGTCCCTAGAGCATGTAGCTCAGAGGGATTGGGATTTCTTTAGGTGTAGCATGTCCAACAGCTCTAGGTTTGACATAGCTTTATATGTTAGGCAGAGATCACCTTGGAGTAGACGATATGCTACGGAGTAAAGCTGGAGTTTTTTTGAGATAGTCAGTGTAGGGCATCTGTTTGAGGCCAGTAATCTTCTTTGTGAGGTACATCTTTGGCCTTTCCAGCTGCTGCAGATGTCTTGTGAGGTACATTCCAAAAGGGGCATTGTACTTTAAAATGGCTCTAATGAGTGTCGAGTAGAGGGAAACAATAACCTCTTTTTTCCTGGATGAGAACCCTTTTGTGATGAGGCATGCCATGTAGAAGGATTTCCTGACTACTGTGGTGATGTGATTATGAAAAGAGAGACTACTGTCCACCTGGGTCCCAATATCTCTTATTACACATTTGGCATTAAGTAGACTGCTGCCTATGTGGTAGTACATGGGTACAGAGTTTTTACCAAAGGAGATGACAATGCACTTTTTGGCATTGAGCTTGAGACCATGGCTCTGACACCAGGCATCTGTCTCAGTGAGGCCCTTTTGTAGGATGTCCACATCATTTGGGGACTTGACTATGGCTCCTAGTTTGCAGTCATCTGCAAACTTCATTAGCCAAAGGCTTTCTGTGTATCATGGGGACAGTGCATGCAATGGAAAGAATATTTGTAAGGGCTATAGAATCTGACCAGAAAGACCTCAGGTACGATGACTTGTGCCAAAAAGGACCTCCATCAAGTGGTATATTCATCCCACTTGACAGGCTATGCATAGTACCATGGAGTCCATGCCATGGGGCAATATCCATAAAAGCCAAAATGTCATAAACATGGGCCACAAGAAATGAATGGCAGATGTGTGACATGATATAGGCTAGCCACAAGTAAATGACAACTGACAGTCCATCTGATGCATATCCATGATATGCCAGGTATAACTGGCAATGGCAAAAGACTGGATGGTATAATAATAATGTTGGGCAGGCAGACCGGGACACTATATATGAATTACAGGGGTACAGGTATGGACATGCCAGTTCAGGAAGGCAAACACTCAGGCATGAAATAGAGTATGGTGCCCAACATGATTATGGAATACCCGTCATCAAACCAATCATCATATCAATGGACTTTTGGTAATCCGCAAAAGCAGGATGGGTGATAGAACTGGCCATCTTGCATTACCAAAGTATGTATTTCATTAAGCATGTAAAATCATTATGTAACATGTAAACTAAGTATCAGCACAGCAAGAATAGGGAATACTACAAAGATCTAAAATATATGAATTTATGACATCAATGGTATATATATCTCTGTGCCAGCAGAGTCTTTCCAGATGACACTGGCAGATCAGTTTGCCATTCTCTGCTGCTGTAGTAAGTCTACTTTGAGCTGTGACATGTGGGAAGAATTCCTGATTTACATTACTAATATTTTGCTTATTGAGGGAAGTTGTTCCTCATCTACCTGATGATGGGGGAGTAGGGAAACAGGAAGGCTTGGGAAGGATGTCTGCAAAATATTACCACCATGCTTTACAGATTACTGAATGGTTTCACTTGTGATGGGGTAAGGGATCATTGGCCATATGTAAGTGTGGGGACTGACTGCCTAAAAGTGAATGTGATGTGTACTAAGACTTCTGTTATGCTGCAGTGACAGTGAGGACTGTGCTGCAATTCATACTGTCAGTGTATTTGTATCATATATGGAACATAGTGGACAATGTATGGTGGGGTCAAACGCACGTTAACTGATATCGGGTTAGTGTACTTAAGCAGAGCAAGTTCTGGCCAGGCCATGCCCTGGAGCATGTGACTACACAGTTCTTCTCAATGCTGCCCTACCTTCACACTCTGAGCCCCTGTCATGTGATAGTTCTTTATAGTAAGGGTTGCAACTACTACAGTACAGATGTATCTTGCATGTGTGTGTATATACCACAGCAGGTGCATGTATGGTATATCCACTCACTGACTATAGTTCTATATCCATATTTATAGGATACAGCATGGCACCAAAAGAAAGGAAGAATTTAGCGAAGTTATCAGGCAGAGACATAACAGTTATTGCAGGCACTCTTTGAGCACATATGGCAGATACTGCAGTCAGATAAAAGTGATTGGGTCCTTTGTGACCCTGTGTGACATGACCTGGTGCAAACATGAATGTTGTTGTTGGTGGCCAGAACAAGGAAGTCTATCAGGTCTGGTAAAAGATCAACAAAATGATTTTGCAAGAATGTAAAAAGGCCCACACCAATGGGTGGTGTCACCCATTGCTGACCACACTGATTGCCACAGACATTGATGACTGGTGGGGGCCTGGATGTGGCAGCTGAGCTGGCCACATCGTCCTGTATCTCTGTAGGCAATGGACCAGGTTGGTGTAACCTTATGTCAATAACATGGTTTAAGGATGCCCATGGGCCATAGGTTCAAGGGTGCTCAATATAGCTATCTCTCCTCCACAGCTGTCTAAAATGCAGACATGATGGCATATCACACAAGGTACATGTGTTTACATTCTCTTCATAGCTTTAACTTGTAATGGGAATAAATCACTGGATAGTGATATTGCTACATTTGTCTAATGCCAAATATTGGTCTTTTTCTGTCTTCTTTCATAGGTGATGTTGTCATAGTGCCCTCTATCATGGAACAAGACATACCTAATGTTGGCAGTGCACTGACCAGTAGCAGTGATAGCTGGTCTTATGGTAACACAGTCAGAGGCTAAAGTGCCGCTTTAAGTAATGACAACTCTGGAGGGCACAGTATCTCACACACATCCAGTGGCACAGGTCTATTTCATGTGGAACCCACCTCTGCACTACGTGTATCAGTGAAAGGAAAGGCAATGACCAGCACACATACTCAGGTTGAATGGCCATCCTCTGTCCATGCTTTTGCAGTGGGCAATAACACAGTCACAGAACATGGGGACAGTGGTCAGGAAATGTGGTTTGGTTGCCATCACTGTCATGCTTTCAGTCAATAGCTTTGGTATTATTCAGTAGTAGCTTGGATCTCCACAAAAATTAATAATGAAACAATCATACTTGGCGACATAAATATAAACTGTCTCAATCCGCCAGATAGCCCAATATCCCCTAGTATCAACCTCTACAACTTTACCCAACTAATCACGGATATAACCAGACCATCAAAAAACAATATTGGTGGCTCAATCATAGAGTGGATCCTAGTTTTGGACCCCAACAAGTTCTCTGAAACAGGCATCCTTCCCTGCAATATCAATGACAATCGGCCAGCCTACGCCATATGTAAAACCTCCCAACTACCCAAACAACATCACTACATATTATGGAAAACCCTTACTAATTTTACCCAAAAAACTTTAATGACTATCTAAAATCTATTAACTGGAATATTCTAAAAACCCTTCCACTAGATGAAGCAGATGAATTTTTTAATTTAACCTTCCTAGATGTTCTAAATTGCCATGCTCCTCTCTGTCACAAAAGAGTAAAATCGAAACATACCATCTGGCTGTCTAAAAGTACCAAGCAGGCCATGGTCACTAGAGACAAAGCCTGGAAAAAATGGCAGAGAACTACAAATCTCACTGATCTCCAACAGTGCAGACAGAGTCACAATAAAGTAAAATGTCTAGTCATCAATGACAAAAAAAAAAATCATTACATCAAACTACAGCAGAATTTTAAGCAAAATCTAAGACAATTCTGGAGCTTAATTTCCACATTATTAAATCCTGGTACAAAAAGCAACCCCTGACCACATCCTAAAAAAACACCTTTAGAAATTACCTCTATCTTCAACTCTTATTTCGTAGAAATCATAGCCAAACTAACTGCCTCCTTCCCACCCTCACCATCTCATACTTATCACTCCATCACCCATGACCACCCAGCAAACCCTCCCACTACCATACTTTCTCTCTCTCCAATCCCTACCTCTACTATCACCAAACTCCTGCTTAAATTAAAACCAGGTAGCAATGCCCCTGACAACCTACCCCCAGAATACGTTAAATTGTCAGCTACGGACATATCCTAACCCATCGCTATACTATCAAATAGGTGAATTCAGGAATCATATATACCCACCATCTGGAAGAAAGCATACATTCTTCCCCTACATAAAGGTGGTAATAGCTCTGATACATCTAACTTCCATCCCACCGCTATATTATCCCCCATTTCTAAAATCTTAGAAAAATGCAAACACTCCCAGCTCCAGCTATACATTCTAAACAATATTCTTCTAACTCCCTGTCAACATGGTTTCAACCCCACTGATATTACTAACACTTGTCTACTGTCATTCACAAATACTGTTAACAAAGCTCATAATGAAGGAAAACTTGTGTCCTCTCTCTTCCTTGATCTATCTAAAGCATTGGACACCATCTCTCACTCCCTTCTCCTCTATAAGCTTTCCACTCTGGCCATGTCCCCACCAACTCTACTCTGGTTTTCCAACTACCTGTCCAATAGAAAACAATCCACTAGATGGCTTAACTCCACCTCACCATTCCTAGAGACTCCCACTGGAGTCCTTCAAGGATCTATATTAGGCCATCTACTTTTCAGTATTTTCATCAATGACTTTCACTCTTGTGTTCCCAACAACCCTGTTATTCAATATGCAGATGATTCAACAATAATTTGCACCTCCAAGACCATACCTATACTACTTACACACACTCAGCAAGCATTCTCCTCCATAGAAAAGTAGATGACCAACAACCATCTTGCACTCAATCTAAACAAAACTAAACGTATTCTCTTCACACCTAAGACAGCCACCATTATAAACAAATCAGATCTTAAAATCCACTCTCTAAACAAAACCGTCTTAGAAGTTGTGTCACATACTAAACTGTTTGGTGTCACCATTGACAAAAGCCTAACCTTTGACCAGCACATCCATAACAACATTAAAAAAAACAACCAAAATCTAGGAAGCTTCTATAGACATAAACACCTCCTTACCCCCACTACCAACAAAACTTGGCCTCTACCTTCCTATTACCATCCCTACTATATGGTACACGTCTTCTCACCAACATTCACACATCCATAAAAACCAAAATGGAAACCTGTTATAACAAAATTGCCAGATTTGCAACTAGTGCCACCTTCTCCTCCCACCACTGCTCCTCACTTCATTCACTCAAGTGACTTGAACTACCACAATACCTTGTTCACCAACAACTCACTATTGCTCACAAAATTATCTACAAACCTCTCAACTGTGCATCCCTTTCCTCGATTCTAACTCAGTACCACCCAAACAGACCCCTTAGATCAACAAATGAAATCCTGCTACTTGTCCAAAACACCACACTCCCTGCTGGCCAAGCACTTTACTCTTTCTCCATTGCCAAGCTCTAGAACTCACTCTCATAATCACTCAGAGCCACTAGCAATGCTAGGTCCTTCAAAGACGCCCTTAATCTTCATCTATCTGCCTACTGGCAATGCTCCTGCTCCACATCCCATATAACCTGACACTTATCTGTTCCTCTCTTACTCATACACTTCATAGGTTCATAGGTTCATAGGTTGATACTAGGCTATCTGCCCTAGGGCATTTACAAGCCTAGCCAGAGTGTGTTTGGCTTTCACCACCCTTCTTAGATTAGTTGACTGTGCCTCTGTATAGTAGGTCACAAAAGATAGCCCATTTAAGGTTAGTTTACCATGCCTCTGCTAGCAGTGACACAGAAGAGATCCCAGGAGTAAATTTATGATCTCCCATCCAAACGTCAAGATTCTTCTTGAAGAGGGTCATTGAGGGGCTCTGTCTGACATGGATTGGGATTTTGTTCCAGAGTGAGGGGAGCCTCTGGGATATGAATCTGTCCCTCCAGCATGTTCTATTTATTTCTGTGCTGAGGTTTAAGTCACTGGAGCATGTAGTTCTGATGGGTTTGGATTTCTTGAGGCGGAGCATGTCCATTAATTTTGGGTTGGACATGGCTTTATACGTCAGGCACAGATCGCCTCTGACTAGGCAGTAAGCAACTGAGTAGAGCTGGAGTTTCTTTAGCCTAACTGTGTAGGGCATCTGTTTGAGTCCCTTGATCCTCTTGGTGAGGTACTTTTGGGGTCTTTCTAGTTGTAGCAGGTGTTGGGTAAGGTACATCCGAAATGGGGCATTGTATTCAATTATGGGCCTGATGAGTGACGAGTAGAGGGGCACAATGACCTCTCTTGATCTAGATGTGAACCTCTTCGTGATAAGGTGGGCTATATAGAAAGTCTTTCTAACCACCTTGGCAATGTGATTGTCAAAGGAGAGATGGCAATCTACCTGGGTCCCCAAATCCCTAATTACTTCTTCCGTACTTAATGGATTACTACCTATGTGGTAATTTGTGGGCACTTTGTTTTTCCCAAAGGGGATGATTATGCACTTTTTGGCATTTAACTTTAGGCCATGGCTATGGCACCAGTTATCTGTCTCTGTGAGACCTTTTTGGAGGATGCTTGTGTCAGCCGGTGAGTCGATTATGGCCCCCAGTTTTCAGTCATCTGCAAACTTTGTCAGCCATAGTCCTCCTGTGTTAGCCTGTACCTCAGAGAAATATATACTGAACAAGAGAGGTCCCAGGACTGAGCCTTGTGGGACGCCACTTGTAACTGGTTTAGAGTCTGACATGGCACCTGCAATTCTGACCATGTGGGTTCTATCCCTAAGCCAGTTTGCAACCCATTTTGTGACACAGGGGTTGATATTTAAGCTGGTGAGCTTATTTATGATGCCCGAGTGGGGTATTGTGTCGAAGGCTTTTTCAAGGCCAAGGTAGGCTCTGTGGACTCCCTTCTCTTCGTCTTTGGCCTTGGTGACTGTTTCAAAGAAATTGACCAGGTTCAAGAGGCAAGATCTGCCCTTAAAGCCGAATTGGGTGGGATCCAGTGTTTGGAGGTTCCCAATGTCTTTGTTTATGAGTTCCATGATGATGCGCTCCATAGCTTTGCAGACCAGGCTAGTTAGGCTTACAGGGCGATAGTTTCCGGGGTCCGTTGTGGCACCACCTTTATGGAGTGGGACCACTGTTGCTGTACGCCATTCTTTGGGTACATATCCTGTTGTAAGGCTGAGACTGAACAGTGATTTTAAGTGAGAGTGGTCTGTAGCAGGCTATAAACTGGAAGGCAGTTTTGCCCACTGTTAGTTGCACATGGATGGTCTCAGATGCTTTCTGCAGTGCCACTAGCCTGGAGGTATGGGTATCTTTGATGAATATGGATACTCCCCCTCCTCTTGTGGCTCGGTCCGAGTTTTGGGGCCGAAAGGCATGGTATGAGGTATAGCCTGGTAGTGCTGGGGTGCTCTCGGGAGCCCTGAACCAGGTTTCTGTTACTGCACAGATATCGATATTCTCCATACTGAGGAGAGCCTCGAGTGCGTGCATCTTGAGGTTTAGATTTCTGGTGTTGAGCCATACCATCAACACACTTTCTTCTGTTTCTTATAACTGTCTCTTATAACTTTTGTCTCATCTACTGTATTCTATAGTTTGTCATCACTATTTTACTGCACACCACCCTCTACAATGTACATAGTCATCTCTCTCTTCCTCTGTAATTGTGTTTTATGTAATGTTATTATATAGTTACGGCTGTTAAACTACTTCATTGCACATGTAAACATTTTTGGCTTGCTGTAACTAATAGTTTTTCTTTACTCAAACGTTTAATTTAAACTGTATGCAGTACTCAAATGTCAATTTACTGTATGTTACTTATGTCAGTGCAGTGTATATTGTTCTTATGTTTACTTGGAGCTTTTCTCCCCAGGCCTCCACTGAAAATGGGTTCATTTTCACCCAGTGGATGCTCCTGGCAAACATATGTAAAATAAATAAATAAATAATAGCTGAGATGGGAGTCACAACTAGCATTACTCAAAGGGTGTACCAGTCATATAGACACAGGTAATACAACTACTGCCATTGCCAAGTGATAGGTGTACTATATAGCCTATGCAATGAGGTACATGAGGGCTACCAAAATATGTCATACAGCAGTACATGTGTAATTTTGATACATGGCACATCTCAATGGTATATTGGTCAGGCACCTGGTTACCTCCGTTTCCTTTGCAGGCTGGTTTATTCCATTTTGATGCCTCCACTCCACTGTCTCCTCTAAGGGTGAATCCCACATGTCAGGCAGGCCATGCTCATGTACTGCTACTTCATCCAATCCACTTACAATTGGGTGACTGTTGAATCATGGCATGGAATAAATGGCGAGTGGGCACTCACCATGAACAGACAGATGCAGTCTTATTACTTGTCATTGTCCTAGCCAGTGGATGTTGTTGCCAGTGCTGTTCTTCATGAGGGTTGCAGGCATAGCTGGGTATGTCACTGTTATGCAATATTCAAACTTGAGGTTTCACAACACTTTGCATGCTGAGGATCACATTTGCATACACACACACACACCTCCTGAAGTCATATGCCCTGGAAGGTATTCTAAACACCTTCACAGTTCCACTGTGCACCTACCCATCTCAGGAAGCATTTCTAGATGAATGTGGTTGAGGCCTTTCACACTCACTAAACTTCCCTTCCCTCTCCTTTAGCACTGCTGCTGATGTCACTCACCTTCAAAGATACCTTTGGACAGCTCTTTAACATATAATATATGTGGGGCTTGTAATAACTGTGTAATAGTTTAGTGTAGCAAGCTAGTTAGGTAGGAGTTCTGATCCAGGTCCTGGCAACTGTGAAAATATGTGTGTTTGTATAAGAGAGAGTGTGTGTACCTTTGTGGAAACTTGCTTTTGTGGCCATTTACACATGCTACACTTCCCTTACCCCTCCTTTAGCACTGCTGCTGATGTCACTCACCTTCCAAGATACGTTTGGACAGTTCTTTAGCATTTAAGCTCCGTGGTGCCTGCAGTACCTGCATAATGGTAGAGTTGTAGCAAACTAGTTAGGTAGGACTTCTAATCCTGGTCTTGCCAACTGCTAAAATATGTGTGTTTGTGTGAGAGAGTGTGTGCATCTTTGTAGAGACCTGATTTTGTGGCCATTCACACTTACTACACTTCCCTTACCCCTCCTTTAGCACTGCTGCTGATGTCACTCACCTTAAAGGTATGTTTGGATAATGCTCTTCCTATAATCTTTGTGGCATGTGTGGTAAATGCAGAACAATGTAATAGCAATAATTGCATAGGTAGGAATTTAAATCTCATTCCTGGCAAGTGTTTGTGTGTGTGAGTACATGTATCTACATATATATGTCCATACCTTAAAGATTTTGGCCCCATTTACACCCAGTACACTTCTCAGTGCCTGGCTTTAGCAGTCCTGCAGATATCATACACCTTAGAAGCACCTGTTGGCAACCCTAAACTATGTGAGGTCAGTGGTGTGTGCATTAAATACTTAGCATAATAATCTGAAAATATAGATAGATGTTTGAGCCTCACTCCTGGCAAATGTAAATGTGTGTGTAGGTAAAATATTTTGCGAAACCTCTCACCAACTACATCACACAATGACAGTATTTATGAGAGCTAGTGATGTTCCTGACCTTATAAGTACCTTGGGACAACATCCACCCTATAAGCTCGGTGGCGTGTGTGATAAATGTTTAACACTGTAGTAGCAATACATAGTTAAGTAGGGGGGTTCAAAACTCAGTACTGATAAGTGTGTGTATGTGTGTGTTTATGTCATCAGTATCCTGTGTGGTTGTGTAATAACAGGATCCACTGGGGGTGAATTTTGCTAACTTATTATACTGAATATGTCTAATGCCCACATTACAAGGCCAACAGTTGGCAAACACTGTAGAGGTTGGTGTAGACAATCCACAGCCCTAAATGTGTAGTGCCATGTGCAATGACTATGCGACAGTATGGATTAGTTAACAATATAGGCAACCCTTCTAATACTCAGAGACCACTCTCCACCCATGAATCATACACAAAGACACTTGGCTAGGCAGCAACCACTATATCGGTAGTTCTCCTGTAAATGGCCTCACAGATAGTACCCACAATGTGATTGCAATGGACTACATGCCTGTTGACCACAACAGTGCCACTGACATCAGAAAGTACTATGATGTGTTACATCTCCCGAGTGTGTGTTATCTATCAAGTAAAAGGACATGGCACCCTGTTCCATCCCCTCAGTAGCCCAATCAATGTGTACAGTGGTCCTTTTGCCATGTTCCCCACTGGATGTCTGCAATAACTGTAGAGTCTGCAAACATACCCCACAAAGGGAATACCATGCATTATACACATGCCCTGTATGGACAGATGCCAATAACTCCAATGAATCCCTGTATCATATTGTCTATGTAGGTGCAATCACTACCTCAGTTATATAGCCAGGTCTCACCAAATGAGGTCAGGAATGCTACTTCTGAAGATACCAATCTGTCCAAACAACATGCCCCAGAGACCTAAAGCACACTTCCACACTTCAAAGAACATGCATGTGGGACATGTGCACAACCCAGACACTGTCCATGTTATGGAATATAAATCACATACATGTGAAGCAGTGCACATCACTGGCCAACCATAACAGAAATCTGGATGAGTGGATGGGGAATACAATACCGACCCCTGGGGACCACTCCAGTGACTATACTCCTGAGCCACACTGGGGACTATTTTTATGTGGCCTGATGCCAGGGTACTCCCATGGGATAACCTTGTAGAGCCTTCAGGCCCATTCACCTACTACACACCTATAAAGCAATGAACCTATGGATCTCAGTACTGGAAAGAGAGAGAGAGAGAGAGAGAGTGCGTGTGTGTGTGTGTGTGTGTGTGTGTGTGTGTGTGTGTGTGTGTGTGTGTGTGTGTGTGAATAGTAATTTCAGTGTGTTTGGTTGATGAATATCCCCTGTGGCTGTGGTTATTAGCAATCTGAGGTGCGTCCAAACCACAACACGTACCATTCTCCATTCTACAACAGATGTTGTAAATCAACATATACCTATGTACAACCCTCAGCCCTGTAATCTGTGAGGCATATGGAACCATTGTGTAACAGACCAGGGATTTCCGTGCACATACTGTACCCTGCCTATGACATGGTGGATGTGTTACCACACTGCCATACCCCATGGTCTTGCTGTAGGGCCACATCCTGGTGACACACAGATGACTAGAATGGAAATGGGATACAGCATGTGAGAACACATTCATTCAGCACTTCACTTGTGGGGGGCAAGAGGGGTAAAGCTGGCATTCAATGTGTTGCCAAGACTGTGGCTGATATCTGTTGTCTCAGGATAGGTATTAGTGTTGTGCAGTAACTTGCAGCACTTGTGTTTAATGCTGTGGAGGTTGTTGATGTAACTATCATGCTGTGGAGGTTGCTGATGTAACTATCAAAGGCTGTTGTGACTGTTGTCAGTGTCTGCTGCATGTCTGCCATCATAGATGCCTGTAGGGGATACCATGAGGGATCCAAAGTTGTATATGAGGCTAATAAGGGAGTTCAACAGTCATGGAACACCACCTTTTTCTGCAACAGTGTCCTCCTTCTGATGTACACTTTAGTAATGACAGGGGACCATCACATTGTCTCCCAGTGTTTGGAAGACAGTTTCTGGATTCTGTTGGCTCTGGCTAGTACCATACATTCATGTACCTGTTTGTACAGTGCATATGTGTATGATTCCACAGTCATGCAGCTATTTCCCATTGCTGAGGGTGCAGTGAAGACACCCACCCCTGTTTTCATGGCTGGAAAGACAGCTTTGAGGAGGTTTTGCAAGGTGGTTACCTTTGTGGGGGGGTGGCTGACATGTTGAGTTCCATGTTGATTATAGCCTGTGTGAATCTCACCATGCAGGGATTGACATCTGTGGATGAGTAACAGTGCCATATTTAAGTAGTCAACACAGGTCAATGTTGTTGCATCCTCTACCAGGGGTCAGTATGAGCTGGTCCAGGGCATTGGAAATGATGCATCCCAGAAGTGCTGGGCCACTGTACTGGCACATGGCTACTTTCCCCAGGTGATGGAGGGGTAGTTGAAGACTCATACTATGTCAGTGTTGTGTTGTGTTGGACTATCATAGATGGCAGGGTGTTGAGGAATGTGTATTCACAGTCTAGGGACATTATTGTGGACCCATAGCAGGCTATAGTCTGGATTGCACTATTACCCCAAGGCAGTTGCACCAGCGGTATCTCCAATGCATTATGCTGGCATACTAGTCTGGAGGTGTTCCTAGCCATAATGAATAAGGAGACAACACCACCTGTGGGGGTGTGGTGTGGTCCATGTTTGGGGGCTGACAGCTGTGGAATGCTTCATAGCCTAATACTGTAGGTCTGCTGTCTGCTGCTGCTGTGAAGCACCTCTCCATTACAGCAGGTATGTGGCCTCCACTCCGAGTGCTTTGAGTGACTGCATCCTGACAGTTATATGTCTACTGTTGAGCAACATGACCCTCAGATTGCATACATGTCTAGCTGTTATGGTGGTGATAACATTAGGAACACTACCTAATAAGGCATCACAGGGATGACAAGACACTTAGCCATTACCTGGAAACCCAGCGGTGACAGATGTAGGACATCTGTGGCAAGTCACTGGGCTCTGTCAATCATGGCATCTCAAGCAGAGAGGTACTGAATCCCCTGAGAATGACACATAACACGTAAGCCAATGTTGCAGTCAATCATCTGTTGATAGCACCACGACATCATTCTGGGTGATGGCAGTACACTGCTCAGGGCTACTGTCACACCTGCCTGGACTGCATAATCAGAGAGTTCAACCATGTCTCTTGTCATGTAGTCCAGGGAGGTGTGTCCCAACTCATTCACACCCACATAGATACAGAATGATACTCGTAGTTGTTGTGGAGTGCCATGGGTGGCTGTGTCATATGTTGGATGCTGGCATGTGATAGATATTTGGCTGTTGCCTGGTCCATATTCAACTTAGTGAGTGGGATATGTGTGTGCCACAGTATTCAGTTACCCATGATCACTGTATTGTGCAAGGTGGTTAGCCTTAGGAGCTTAGGTTGAGGGGCACGCTGTGTAGGTTAAATATGTGTCCCTTGGCATGTGTCATGTCGTGGTGTCTGAGTGGGTGTCTGTCTTGCTGGTCTGTGCTGTTTGGGTAAATGTCCATTGAGTGCCTCTGGGAAGGTGGGTGTGCGGGTTTTCACTCTATGTCATGGATGTCAAAGTGGGAGTCATGATGAGCTACGTGTTCCACATGGTGTGGTGCAGGTGTTTATCTTATCCTCTTGACCTGTTAGTCCAGTCTTTGCTGGAGAGTGCATATGTCCACATTGTGTGGTATATGGGTAACCCTTATAGGTCTGAGTGTTTGGAGTTTAGAGGGCAGGGTTGTCTGTCTACATGAGGCAGTTGCAACAGTGCCTTAAAATGGGCAAGTGCACCAGGTTAATGGGTGTAAGCACAGATAACTGCCCTTCAAACATCCCAGGAGGGGTGGACATAACTAGTAAGTACTGGGGTTACATTTGTGATGAACTAGTACTGCTGATGGCTCCCAGGTGTGCCACAATTTTTGATAAAATAACCTGGTGAATTGCCAAGCTATAATGCTAGTTGAAGTGCAAGACAGAAAGAACTAGCATGATGTACGCGTGGAAGAGAAGGCAGACTGTCTGCCACCTACAATACGTTACCACAGCTGTGCAGTTATCAGCAGCTTTGGCCATGTGAACATTCACTAGCTTATACAATTTTTGACCTGTGTACTACCCTTTACACTTCTCTTCACTCCAATTTAGTAGTCCTGTTGATGTCATCCACCTTAGAAGTACCTTTGGAGCAGGTGGGAATGTATAAGCTCTGTCACAAGTCTGATAACTGCATAGCACTACAGTAGGAATACCTAGATAGGTAGGAGTTCTAATCCTAATGATGGCAACTGTTTGCATGCGTGTGTGTGTGAGGATCATATCTGGTGTGGCTTATACCATTTTGATGTGTATACCATACATGGCTGGTGACCACCTCCCACTAACACTACTTTATATAGTGTGTTAACAACATATACCTCACATGCAGCAGGTTAAACCATTGTACAGTCCTCTGTAGAGATGTGTCTTGAATATCCATATATTTGCAACCTATACGTGGTCAGAAGTGGTCTGTGTGCCTTAACAATGCCTATGTATGGAATATTATAGCCAAATAAGCCACAGTGAGTGTACTGACACATATGGCAGCCTGATGTATCATACCTGACTGAAACATCATGCTGATACAATGTCTGCCCCCCTCACAGGTTGCCAGCCTTGTAAGTGCAATACATGAGTCCAGATGCTGGGTTTTACAAGCGAACTGCTCCTGGTATGGGTCACATTTAAGGCTGGAAGAGGTGTAGACTGACATATTGTGGTCCTAATTAGTGTGTAACCAGAACACCTTGCATCTTAAGAGGGGTGTGTACACAATATATATCCACTGTATACCACTAATGTGTCACACATGTCCCTACCTTAGGCCATTTATCCAGTCCATTC
The DNA here is from genome assembly GCF_019279795.1 of Protopterus annectens. Classification (NCBI taxonomy): domain Eukaryota; kingdom Metazoa; phylum Chordata; order Ceratodontiformes; family Protopteridae; genus Protopterus; species Protopterus annectens. The sequence goes on along the minus strand of NC_056728.1, from coordinate 341,108,924 downwards.
TGCTGGCCTCTGTCCAGACGTCTTTGCACTGACAAATTGTGAGGTATGCTACAGGAATGTTGAATTCACATCAGATAGGCCTCAGTGGTGACCACTGTGATGCAATACAGTTAACCCCAGCATAGGTGGACATGCACAAAAAGCAATATAGCTATTACATAAAGCAATATAGCTATTACTAATGGTTGTGTGCATGGTAAATTGGATGTGCTTCACATGCATGGGGTATTACCAGGCAACAACAGAACAGTGTCATACTCACCAGCTTCAGGCTGCTGTCCCATATGCAGACCAGAGGGCCCTAGGTAGTTGTGAGAGGGAGTTATTGTCTGCAGATTCATATGTGGCCTTGGTATAGGATGGATGCAGCATGCTGGCACATCTACAGTACTAACCACAATAATACACACTGTCCTGTCCTCACCATAGATGTGCACCTCTATGCATTAGAAAACTCCATCCACAACTGCAATCGGACCTGACACATGGATGGAGATACAATACAGATACATGTGTGTCTGATACATTAGTGTACTAATCCCCACTGGGCCCTTACCTGCACAATCCACGTCCAGTGTGTGTGCAACCCAACTCCCAATGCTTCCTTCAGCTTCATGGCTTGTCTGTTGGGCATGAGCCCCAAGTTTGGCAAGGAGCTCCTCAGTGCGTGTCAGTTGGAGCTGGATGGCTGGGCTCCCACCTGTGGCTATCCGGTCCCTCGCTACAGCAGACATCCATTGACGGACAGGGCGGATGAAGTCGGTGGCCCGATGCTGCACATGCTCATAAGTTTTGCTGTGCAGGCCAGCATCATTTATCATGTGGACCACACTGTTCCACAGGGCGGTACTCTCCCGCACATCTTCTGCTCTCTGTCCAAATAACAGGGCATAATGTCCAATCACATATTGGGTGATGATGTCAGTTTTCGCAATAGAGAATGCTGATAGGCAAGCACTCTGCATGTTACCTGGAAGACATAAACAAGAAAAAGGTCACAGGACCTCATACAGTTGTCAAATTGCACATCAAAAGTGGATACTACCTGCAAGTAATCCACACTACACCATAACCCTCCAAAATGTCATGGCTATAGCAGCTTGCATTACACTCCTGTTCCTGAGCTATCTTATTCCCCCCAATGTTGGACACTTGATTGCATAATCCTCTATTCTATATTCATTTCTGTGTAGATGGTTGACAGTGGGCATCTTCCATGTGGATGGTATGTGGATGGTGGCAGGTCTGTGTTTGACTGTGGTGTGTGATGGAGCTGTGAGCACATGCCTGAGCTCATGTAGAAGGCAGACAGTGATGTTATTATGCCCCATGGAGATATGCTGTTGTTGCCATGAATAGGCAATATGTACATGCTCACCATTGCTGAGGGGAGGAGTGTGGTTGATGTGCATATCTCCCTGTACAACTGGGGTGGACAGGGTGGTGATGTTCCCACCTAACCTGAGTGATGCAGGTGCCTATATCCATAGCATGTGTGTATGAGGTGTTCTTTACATCCAGTACAGGGTGAATTGTGTTGTTTCCTCTGAGACATATGGAGACACAGTTGCAATTGTCTTTGGTGGTGTGGATATGTCTGATTTATAGTCATAGTCAGCCTTACAGGAACTCATCTATGAGCTTACATGCCTGCTCAGATATAGGTGGACTTGCTTCCAAGTTGCTGGCTGCACCGATGTGTCCCTGTACAGCCAATGTAGCAACCTATTATGTGGTTTGTGTATTGCTGCTGTCCACCAAAGGGGATTACTCTACCTTGGTGGAGGCTGGATATACAGGTTAGGTACTGCTGGTCCATATGGCTACAGTGGATATAAAGTGTACACATGCCTGTTACACTGCCTGGTATTTATGCAATTGGAACATGACACCACAATAACTAATTTCAAAACAATTCCCACCTGTAATGTGACCTATAGCCCGAACAATTCAATTGAAAACATAACAATCGGGTCTATGAAAATATATGGAAATAATACTCATACAATAAGCCAGTTGAATGAGTCTGCACACCCTTAAACTGACATGTTGTGTATACACCTCTTGAGATGGTTACAGCATTCATCCGTCTTAGTCTGGACTTTAACATCATGGCACATCTTCACTTGGCAATAGTTGCTCACCTTCCTAGAAACACCTTTGATTGTATTTCAATGGAATTGTACAGGTTAGGGGTCACATTCAAGAAGAGAAACATTATGAAATGATCTTCTGTGGTCTGATTGTCATATAGCACACAAACCTGGCATTTCAACAGGGGTGTGCACACTTGTGATATCCGTTGTATATAGGTGTTGATACAGCTGCTAGTTATAGGCTTGGACAGAGGGTCATAACACAGGTGGACACTTCTGTTATTAATACCTGATAATCATGCCTACTTTAGTACCCATATCAGTGTCAGGGCAATGCAACTACCAGTAGATGTACACATTTATGTCTGTTGTATGTACTGACACTGATATTACACACATGTGCAACATGCACAACCTATGTACCTGACTCCTTGAAACCCATGTGATTAGTTTTGTGCCTTCCAGCTGAACATACAAATACATACATGGATACCTGGTATACATTTCTGTTCTATGTTAGTATGGCACACTGTATTTACAGTCTTGCTGCTCAATCATACTTCTCAACCTGTTAGAGCAGGACATCTGTACAATGGCACACATAAATGGGTGTCAAAAGGGACATCAGTATTAATATAGCTGCACCATATATTAGTATGTTGATTGCACAGTAGGGTTTCACATCACAGTGATAACCTGGAAGGTGTCCAACAGTCATAAGTAGTTTTTTATGTTATAATGTCATTGCTCACAGACCTGCCAGTAGTTTGTCTGACATAACACAGGTATATGTGTATGTGACTACAGATATCAGTCACAAATGTGTTCATTGTCCAGTAGAACACTGTAAACTTGAATGTTATTAATTCAATATATCACCTGCAGTTCAACACACATGTCTGCAACAGAACTTTACTATGCACATGCCCTCTATAGGTCTTTTAGCTTTACAAGGCAAACATGTGTCATATTCATAATCACAGATAACATGGATATGGAAAACACCCCTTTAACTGGCCTAGCAGTGGCACAGTCACAACTGTTTGACAGACACTCCTGCGGTTGTCATATATGACCTGTCCTTTCCCAGGGTGAGTCAGGCTCCTGAGCTGTGATCCTACCTCGCAACCTCTCAGAGCATCACATCTGGACAAAGCCTAAAATGATGGGGGACAGACATTAAATATTCCTGTTATAAACCTAGGAAGTTTGAAGAAGGCTACATTTTGCATTATGGTGAATATTCTTAAGGATGTGGAGTCTTAAACTCAAGTGTTTGTCATTACTTGATGACTTCAATCCTCAGCTATTTGTCAGAAAAGTACAGATTTCAAAAGGAACAGAGAAAAAATATGATGGTAAAATGTGGACATATATCTATATCTATATATATATGTATATATATATATATATATATATATATATATATATATATATATTTATATATATATATATATATATATATATATATATATATATATGTGTGTGTATGGAACGCCTCAATAGACAAAAGAGTGGAAGGGGCTTTATTGCAGAGGACTGGGAGCGATTACATGATGTCATCAGAGGCAGAGCTAACGTTGACTAACCCACAGGAACTACACAATAATGACAGAGATCTAGGCATGAGACATAATACCATGCAGGTCATGGCACAAGTACATCAGGCACAAGAAACAGCGAGTTCAGAAGCTTTATTGCCTGCACTGGATGCACCAGTCCCTTTAGGCTTGCACAAACTCTCCTTTCCCCTGCCGATGAAGACGCAGCAACAACTCAACTCCTTTTCAAGGGGAAGGAGTCAGAGCAGACAGAAAAGAAAATCTGAGGAGGAACGAGCAGGTTCGGGCAATATAAAGAAGGTTTTTCAACAGACGAGAAAATAGTCTGGAATTTATCCAGCTATGTTTTCTCAGATGATGAACTTAACGTTTTGCAGAAAGGACTATTGTTTATACCTAGCAGGTATTCAGATTATACGAAGTTATTTTTGATATTAAGTTATTTTTGATATTGAATTCTTCGCTTGAAATTTAACTTTAAAAATGATGTTTAAGGGCATGAATGAACAAGCGAATATGTTTAGGAAACCAACTACATTTATTCCAATGACAAATCCTTTGATAAATGCCTTTGAAAATATGTGTGTTGATGAAGTTTATAAATTGCAAATGCTAGCTGATAAGAAGTGCAAATATAAAAGAAGTACTTTTAATTTAACTAAGGATGAGCAGAATGTTTTAAGAAAGTTGCAAGAGAACACAGATATAATTATATGTCCAGCCGACAAAGGTGGGCCAATAGTAATCTTGGATGCAGATGGATACAAATATAAGATGCTTGATGTGTTAGAAACTGATGGCTTTTATAGGAAAATAAGCATTTTAGATATTACAAATATGACTGAACACATTAAACAGAGTTTATGTCAACTTATGAGAAATGAATATATAACTAAGGAATTGTTTAATTATTTTGTTATACAGCATCCTGTAATTCCTGTTATACAGGGATTACCAAAGTTACATAAAGATAAACTCAATCTACCTTTGAAGCCAATAGTGTTAGGGAGCAGATGGTATACAGAAACCATCTCCATATATAACATCTAAGGCCAGTGTTGAATAATATTTATCAGGTTCTCAGGGATACAGAGCATTTTCTAAAGGATTTATATGTCTTTATGAATAATAGAAATAAGGATGAGACATTTATATTAGTGACAATGGATGTGGTGTCCCTTTTCATGGTGATACCTAATGAGTCGGGTCTAAAACGTTTAGAGAGATTCATCAGGGAGTACTCTAGTACCAAAGAAAGACATATACATTTGTTAATAGAGCTAAGTAAGTTGGTTCTATACAACATCTTTATTTTTGATAAGGATGTGTTTTGGCAATGCAATGGCATAGCTATGGGCACTTCATGTGCCAATAGCTACACCAATGCAGTAATGGTTATATGGGAAACAGAATTTATGTTACAGGGACCATTTAAAGAAAAAATATTTTTTATGAGAAGGTTTGTAGATGATCTTTTTATGTTATGGGGGGGCACTTATGAGGAGCTACGGAGATTTGAGGGGTACATCAACAGTAGTATTTCTTATTTGAAGTTTACAACGGTACACTCAGAAAATAATATTAACTTCTTAGATGTATCAATAGTAGTTGAGAATAGTGGAGAAATATATACCAAATTGTATAAAAAAGTTTGTCATGTTAATCATCTCCTGTCTAAGAACAGTATGCATCCACCGCATATTTTAAAAATGTAGTTAAAAACCAAGTTTATAGAGCCTCTAGGCTAAATATGCATGATGATGATTTTCATAAACAAACTGAAGTAGTTAGAAATGATTTGAAGGCCAGAGGGTACACAATCATTCTTGGATAATAATATTCAACAGGTTGTAAAATTTCTAGTGCTAAACCTTACTTTTCTGAGAACAGGAAAGAATGTCTGAATAATAAGGAAAGTGTCACTAAACTGAGAGTACCTTTAGAATATTCTACAAATGTAGGCATGTATATGGATATTGTAAGGTAATACTGGGGAATTCTAACCAGTAATAAACAGTTTAAGGAGATGATAGATGTGGAACTAAAATTTTTATTTAAGAATAATTTGTCCCTGAAAAGGAGACTATGTTATTCTAAACACAATGTTGGAACCCCAATAAGAGTTGGTACTAGACCATGTGGACGTTATTCATTCTGCAAATTTATAGATACATGTGCACAGTTTACACACCCTTACTATCACAGAATATATAATTTTTGTCTCTATGCTACCTGTGAAACTAAACGTGGTTTATTTAGCACATTGTTTTAAATGTAAACAATTTTATGTGGGGAAAAATGATAGGTGCTTATAAGAATCAGGCAGCATCTTTACCACATTAATAAGAAGGACAATTTAAGTGCTTTAGCTAAACATGTGAATGAAACTGATTCTGGACACACATTTAAGTTTCTAGTTATAAGCAGGGCATCTGAAAATATTAGAGGTGGTGACATACGAAATGTCACAGAAAACTTAGAAGCAGAATGGATAGTAAGGTTGAGAGCCAATGCTGATTTTGGAATGAATGAATATGTTCCCCTCAAGTCTTTATTAAAGAAAAAAACTTTCAGTAGGTGAAAATATGTATAATAGGTATATATAGTAAATAATTATATTTTGTAGAGTATGTTTTGCAATGTTTTATATCTTTTTACATATTTTTTAAAACTTAAGTACTATATTTAAATGTTTAGTCAAATATAGGCACGTAGATGTATACTATCCTTGTCTTGAACATTTTAACATGAGTGCAGCTTTAAGGTGATGTCACTTCTTAATTACTTCAGGTGTTTCTGTATTTAAACCATTCCTGTCTGAACAGTTGTTAGCATCTGAAGAAGTGGAATTTGTACCTACGAAAGCACTTGTGCTTCCTTATTGTGGATTAAAACTGTGTTTTTAAACTGGAAAATACAGCCTCTTCATTGGGTCCTTTTGGTTTGTATCTTATTATTGGATTCTGCTTTGATCTTGGACCTGACTGCTCACAGAATGTGGTGATAGTTTTGTTTTTTCTTAAATTGACAATATTTGTTGCCTAAGTCTAGGAGGTACCATTGTCTAGTAGCTCAAAAGAAATTTTGGTATTGTCATGGAGATTCTTTACATAACTGTATGAGGCCTTGTGGTTGTTTTTACTATATGCTCCAATTTTGTTTTCACAGCTAACTTTGCAGTATTTGATGAGGGATCTCAACTTTTAATTGAGACTGATAAGGGTTTTTATCCAGTCTTGGGACTACACCTTATTCCATATTGGTCCCTTCCTTCTGTTGTACAATTTCTTTATGGCTGGGGACCACCAGATTGGCTTCCTTTTTTCAGAGGTGACAGTTCTGGTTCTATTGGGTATGTCGGTATCCATGCATTTGTCTACATGTTCATAGTGCATTGTTGTTTGATTCAGCAGTCATGCAACTAGTCTCAATTTGCATGGCTGCCATGAGGTTAGCCACCTCTGTTGTTTTGAGGTTATGGTTAGCTTTGGACAGGCTTTTCATGGTGCCTACCTGTGGAGGGGGTGGGGAGGGCTGTGGATTTCCAAAGCTGATTAATTTAGTTTAAGATATAACAAGGGAGGAGTTGACTATTGTTGAGGAGAACAGTTGACCATGTTAGCAAGGACCAGGATGAAGTGATGCGCATGTGCACTGGTACATGAGTAGCTTTCCCAGGTAATGGTGGGGTAGTTGGAGTCAACCAGTATTGGAGTGTTAGGTTAGACACTAATATTCTCCAGGGTGTTTAGGGACATGGAGTGTCAGTCTTCAGACATGTTTGGGGACCAATATCAGGCTACAACCTGAACCACTGTTTTACCCAATGCTAGCTACACCTGCAGGATCTGTAATGCATAACGTTGCTCTACCACTGTGGAGGTGTGTGCATCCTTAATGAATATGGAAATATAACCACCTTTGGCTCTTCAGTCGAAGTTCTGCTGCCAACAGTTGTGGAATGAGTTATAGGCTTGTAGTGCAGGGGTGCTTCCTGCTGCCTTTAACCAGGTCTCTCTTACAGCACAGATATCATTGTTCCCCATTTTAAGGAATACTTCCAGTGAGTGCATTTTTGGATTTAGACTTTTAGTGTGCAGCAGCATGACCCTCAGATGTTTGTAGCCATCATATATTTAGGTATATTTATGTATCTATATATATATATATATATATATATATATATATATATATATATATATATATATGTGTGTGTGTATTTATTCACCTTTCTATATATATATATATATATATATATATATATATATATATATATATATGTGTGTCTGTGTGTGTGTGTGTGTATGGATATATGTAGATATAAATCTGGATGTATATCTCTATATATGTATGTATTATGTATAGATTTGTACACATATATGCATCTCCATACAAATATACATGTATATATAGAGAGAACCTGACTGATTCTAGAGACTTCTTTCCCTTACTATTGAATGACTGTAGTAACTGATATGTTGGGAATGTCATCACTATTTTATAGGGATCAGATGGTGTAATGGTACATTGCTTTGATAGAAGTTTACAGGCCCCTGGTTTCAAGACTTGGCAGGCCTTATTATTTTGTTGCAAGGCAGAATGGTTCGGCAGGGGAGGAAGGGATGAGGGCAATAATTAACAGAGGTCCCTAGTTTGGGTCACTAAATATATATATATATATATATATATGTGTGTATATATATATCTATATATATATCTATATATATATATATATATATATATATATATATATATATATATATATATATATATATATATATACACATACATACATATGTAAATATATATATATATATATATATATATGTGTGTGTTTATATATATATATATATGTGTTTATATATATATATATATATATATATATATATATGTATATATCTCAAACAGTCCCAAGTAATTTACTGAAAACAAACCCAGATAGATGTGAAGAAGGTGCTGATCCAAATGTAGTGAAGACAATCCAATGAAATAATCCAATTCAACGAAAAACCAAGAACAGCTTTATTTACAAACGTAAAGCTCAGGACGGATGTGTTCGCTTCTTCAGACGCTACTAAACACTGATACCTTTTCTCTTATATAGTACCACACTAATTAATCATTCAATAATTCAATAATTAACCTCAGAAGTTACAAAATTAAACAGGGTTGGTAAACAATATCAATGCATAGTATAAAAGAAAAACACTTCAATACATATACATATAATAGAGATAGTGAGTCTTCAATGATTACCATATAAAAAGCATAAATAAATGATAATAAAAGTTGTAAAATGTTATTATAAAACACAAAGTACAAAGCAGATAAGATAGAGGAAACAAAATATGATGCATATGACTGAAGTGTGATTTATGGAATGTGTGTATAACCTAAAAATATATGTATTGTATTTACTACTTAGGAGACCTTGCTTTAAGCATGGGCTTAAGAGAAGCAGTCTCATAAGTCTGAGGATCCACCTAACTTCAGCCTGTTCAGTCAGACTGAACAGGCTGAAGTTAGGTGGATCCTCAGACTTATGAGACTGCTTCTCTTAAGCCCATGCTTAAAGCAAGGTTTCTTAAGTAGTAAATACAATACATATATTATTAGGTTATACACACATTCCATAAATCACACTTCAGTCATAAGCATCATACTTTGTTTCCTCTATCTTGTCTGCTTTGTACTTTGTGTTTTATAATAACATTTTACAACTTTTATTATCATTTATTTATGCTTTTTTATATGGTAATCATTGAAGACTCACTATCTCTATCCGTATTTATATGTATATGTATTGGGAAGTGTTTTTCTTGTTATACTATGCATTGATATTGTTTTTACCAACCCTGTTTTACAATTTTGTAACTTTGCAATTATGAGGGTTAATTATTGAATTATTGAATGATTAATTAATTGTGTGGTACTATATAAGAGAAAAGGTATCAGTGTTTAGTAGTACGTCTGAAGAAGTGGAACACATCTCCGTGAAAATGCTTACGTTTGTAAATAAAGCTGTTCTTGGTTTTTCATTGAATTGGATTATTTCATTGGATTGTCTTCACTACATTTGGATCAGCACCTTCTTCACATCTCTATCTGGGTTTGTTTTCAGTAAATTACTTGGGACTTGGACTGTTTTTGAGATATTTAAGTGGGGTTCCTTTCAGTGCTATGGAAGGTGCTGTCAATAACCAAGGCTCTCAGCAAGCTGACTTTACATCTAATGGAAGGCTGCGAGGAGTCCTAACTGAAGTGCTAAATCCTTTGCTGTGCATGGAAGGTTTTAAGAATCAGCATGAACCTGGTATTAATCCTGCGAATGAACAGGTAATCAAACAAATCAAACCAGATATTGAGAATAATATTTATAAATTTAAACGCCTCCAGTGTCAGCGTTATCACCTGGAGGCATGTCTTGACTGTAATGTTGTTCCTAGGGGGCTAAGGATCCTGAATATGCCCACCTATGGGAACACTTACCCAGATCTACTCATTAAGTGCAACAGATACAGATCAATTTAAAAGCTAGCAATGCATATATACAGCTGTTGCTAGACTTTTTTCTTCCCTTAGAGATAGACCTGAAAAATACGATTATTGAACAGCAGGAAAAGTTGAATGAACTGAACGGAGTTGATACAACTGAGCTATATATGCATGAGTTAATAGATAGAGTTCTAAGATATGAACATGCTCTATTAGAACAGAAAAAGAAAAAACTTAATAGAGATAAACAGGACTTCGCTAAGAACAATGTTTTTATGTGGCCGAGGACTTATGGAACAGCCATGGATAATGCGACTGCTACTCAAAATGCTGCAGCTAATCAGAGAACATCTACAATTACTAGGAGGGAGGAGCCCTCACAGCCAGTGAAGGTCATTAGCTCTACGGATCTTCAATCAAAGGAAAAAGAGGAACTGAAACAGTTCAGGTCTGAAAAGACAGAACGAAGTGTATCAGTGGTTATGGAGGACAACGTACAAGGTGGCTTGCTAACAGAAGGAGTTATATCTCCAAATCCGGCAACTTCAATATATTTTACACCGGCAGAGTTAATGTCAGATCAACAAGCTAAGGATGATGATAACATGGTTCATACCAGCGCTGTAGTGAGAAGGAAGATACAACTTGATAAAGCAGAGGGCCAGAATTTTCCAGTGGTTCCCCTACCTATTTTGGTGGGGAGAAAAAGATCAACGGACCAGGATCCAGGAAGGGGAGCCAAATGGAAGGACCCTCCGGTCCAACAGCAGGTACATTTTTCCAAGAAGACCTGGAATCAAGGTCTTTAGTATTGAACATTTCTAAGTATGAGCTAACACGTGATGAACTGAGTCTGTTGGACAAAGGTATGAATTTCATACCATCAGGCAAAATAGATGTGAGTGAAACAATTTTAGCAGTGAGACTTTTTACACGAAATGTAGCTCTGAAACTTATGTTTGCTGATGCTACAAATTCAGGATTAATGTGTTTTAAAAAGAATAGCACATTTTGTCCACACTTACCACCGGATTTAGAATTATTTCTTAAAGCGGTGGAAAATGACTTATATAATGAATTTAATAGTCAGGTAATAACCACCGGCAATAATTTGAGTGTACAAGAAAGAATAGCTTTTGATAGCCTTAAGAATAATAGGAGTATAGTCATACGTCCAGCAGATAAAGGCAGACTGGTGGTAGTGTTAGACTATGACTTCTATTTTCTTTCCATGCTTGCAATGTTAGGAAGTGAATCTTATGAATTAATTTCGCCTGAATATATAGCCGCAATACATAGTAGTATTTATAATACTTTGCTTGAGTGTAAGACGATGAATCTGATAACTGCTGAATTGTTTGATTATTTTTATGTAGAGTATCCTATAATACCGAGGATACACGGTTTACCAAAAATACATAAAAATCTTACTTCTCCATAATTTAGACCTATAGTTTCTGGCGCAGGCTGGCTTACAGAACCGGTCTCCATTTATTTGGATAATGAACTTAAACAGGTTCTATCTAGATATACACATGTTCTGAAAGATACAGAACAGTTTCTAACTGACTTGTTTGCACATACCATTACTTTAGTTGACACTACAGATATTTTATTGACCACCATGGATGTGGAGTCATTATTCACATGCATCCCTAATGAGGAAGGCATAGGGATGGTTAGGAAACTATTGCTGGAACAAGATGTCATGTCAGTGGATAAGGCAGATTTACTCTGCTTACTACTAGAACAAGTTTTAGATAACAATGTCTTTCTGTTTCAAGACAAACTCTATAGACAGAAAAGAGGTGTGGCCATGGGCACTAGTTGTGCTAATACCTATGCGAATCTGGTCATGGTGGCCTGGGAAAGGGAGATTATGTTGAACAATTCTAGTATCATCTTTTATAGACGTTTTGTAGATGATATCTTTTTCCTGTGGAAAGGACCAGATACACTCCTCATAGATTTTTTACAACATCTTAATAGCTTGGGGGGCTTTCTGAAGTTTACTCTGGAGTTCTCGATGAACAGCATTAATTACCTTGACACGACCATTTATCGACATGATAATGGGTATTTGACCAAGATATACAGGAAACCATGCTACAGACCTGCATTTCTGCATAGGACCAGTATGCACGATCCAAAAGTCTTTAATAACATAGTCAAGGGACAGGCTATGAGGGTGTCTAGGCTTTGCTGTGATGACACCTCACTACATGTTGGGCTGAATAAGTTAAAAGGAAGCTTCCTAACTAGAGGATACAAAGTTGGAGAGGTGGATAGTGTTCACACCATAGTACATAAGTTTAGAGAAACTAGAGCCAGACCATATTACTCTAACAGACCTCAGACAGTTTCAAGTATTAGTAATAATGGTAGCCTAATTAAACCACATGTGATACTACCCTATAGTACGAATTTACACATTGTCAAACAAGCTATTTTCAATAATTGGAATATGCTTATGGTTGATAATAGGACTAGAGAATTGGTAGGCAATTATCCGTTATATATGTACAGAAACATGAAAAGTCTCAAACAGCACTTGTGTTATACTGATTTAAGTGATAGTAGGATGCAGCATAACCAACCATATCTAGGGACAAAGAAATGTGGTAAATGTGTCCAATGTAGTTATATAGATGAGTCCAGATTCATTAAACATCCTGATACTGGTAGGTTATTGGAAATTAGGTGCCAAACTAACTGTAATACTAAAAATGTAGTATATGTGGCCCACTGTGAAACATGTTTTTGTTTCTATGTGGGCAAAACGAACAGAGCACTTAGAGAGCGCATAAGGGACCACATTTATTGTCTCTCCAGACAACAGGAATATAGTGCCCTAGCCAAACACACTCTTCACAAGGCTAGGAACATGTTTTTAAATTTCAAGTGCTACATGTACAGAATACTAATATTAGGTTAGGTGATATTACTAACCTGACTGAACAGGCTGAAGTTAGGTGGCTCCTCAGACTTGCTGCACACAAGGATAGTGGGCTTAATGAGACTGTTTCTCTTAAGCCCATGCTTAAAGCAAGGTCTCTTAAGTAGTAAATACAATACATATATTTTTAGGTTATATACACATTCCATAAATCACACTTCAGTCATATGCATCATACTTTGTTTCCTCTATCTTATCTGCTTTGTACTTTGTGTTTTATAATAACATTTTACAACTTTTATTATCATTTATTTATGCTTTTTTATATGGTAATCATTGAAGACTCACTATCTCTCTCCATATTTATATGTATATGTATTGGGAAGTGTTTTTCTTTTTATACTATGCATTGATATTGTTTTTACCAATCCTGTTTTACAATTTTGTAACTTTGCAATTACG
>NC_056728.1:341052913-341092913 GCF_019279795.1 Protopterus annectens | reverse complement strand
CAAGCCAGTTATTCTACATTAAGAAGGTTTGTGGTCTGCACTCTTGTGGGAGCAGAGGCTGGATTCTGCCTTTCTGTGCTGGGAATTTCTGGTCACAGGCTTATTGTGACTACTTATTTGAACTGTTTCTTTCTGAAATTGGTGCGCCTTGTTGCTATAGCATAGACCAGATTCAGGCCTGCTGAATCTAGCTTTGTTTGTATAACTTGAGCACTGATCCAGGCCATCTTTTTATGGAGAAGGTTCCCCTGCACCCTAGTAAGCAGGGGTGTGCAGTTAGAACTTTTCTGATTGAAGACTGATGGAACAGAGCTCAGTTTTGAGCTTTTTTCTGGTTAATTGGGTAACTTGTTTAAGTCAGTTTGTTCATTTTCTGTTGTTTTATTTTTATATATATATATATATATATATATATATATATATAAATAAATATATATATATATATATATATATATATATATATATATATAAATAAATATATATATATATATATATATATATATATATATATATAGTTACCTCACAGCAAGAAGTTCTCCCGTTCGATTCTCGGCTGGGCTTGGGAGTGCCTTCTGTGTGGAGTCTGCATGCCCTTCCCGCGGTTGGGTAGCATTTAAAAGACATGCTTGCAGAAATGGGCGTGCCTTCATTGAAGGTTGGGTGTTGAGCTGGTACCTCGGCGTTTTGTAAAAATCTACTGCCAATCATTAGCAGACCGGAGTTCCGCTGTGGCGACCCCTTACCAGGAAAAGCCTAACGACAAACAACAACAACAACGACATATATATATATATATATATATATATATATATATATATATATATATATATATATATATATATAAATATGTATATATTTATAAAAAATTACTATATTCATCTGCTTTTACTGTATTTGTGTTTCTTCCTACTTTATTACTGTGGGCATTGACTACAACTCTGATCTGTGATATATAGCAATAAGTATCCTTTTCTGTGCTTTTAAACTGTTTTTTTTTTTGAGTGTATCTGCTTTATTTTCTGAAAAAAAAAAATATATATATATATATATATATATATATATATATATTTGCTTCCCGCCTTTCTAAGCTAGTATAGTCCAGTTTTCAGATTAGTGCTGAATTCATGACTGTGTTACAAATCTCTGTGTAAGCCCATACCTTACTTGGATAGAAGGAAGTTTCTCTGTTCACCTGTGAGAGAGGGGAGCTTTGAGCAGCCTATCTGTCCCTGGAGGAGTGGTTTCAGCCCATGAATTAGTAGTTTATTGGCCATTTTGGGCTAATTTCTATCTCTTACTTTTCCCTGCTATAAATACTGTATTTGCCCGGTTTTGCGCGCTGGCAGTGCCGGTTAGCTAGGGTAAAACTATCCCCGGCTCCACAAAGTCTACTCTTCAATTTTTCTCTTGGTACTAAACAAACTTTCAACTTAAGCTCTCAAGCCATTCATTTCTCAGCCCAGCACTTGCTCAAAACTTATAGCAAGCACTTATAAACTCTAGCACTAGACCCTCCTGTACTGTACAGAAGGACAAGGCTCTCTATTTGATCTTACCAGCCATCCAGTAAAACAGTTCACTGTACCTATCCAGGCATATCCAAAGGGCAGTTTCAGGTGTCCTCTCCAGTCCAACTGGTGAATCTGGGCATTTTGTGGCAATGTTACAACTGCCTCATGTACATAGACAACCCCCTCTTCCTACCACCAAACACTAATACATGCGAGCGATGCAGTTATACAGCCAAACTAGAGGCTAAGCTCCGTCAACCCAAGACTAGATCAGACAGTCAAGATGAGAAGGGAAATACTTGCATCACACCACCAGTCTTACATAGACCCATTAAACCAGCACCGGCACAAAACACACATAAATACATGAAAACATACTCGGATGCTCTAAATACAAATGTGCAAAACCAACAGAGACCTCCAAAGCAAACATCCAAGCAACCTCGACCCCTAATACCAACCATGAAACACATAGTTCACAAAACCAGTGTGCCATGCAATCACAGCTTTTAAGGCAAAATAACATACCCAACATACTAGTAATAGGTGACTCTATAGTCAGGCACACTGACGTCCCACTCACTAGGCTGAATAAGGAGAAGGTTACTGTTAGCTGCCTGTCGAGTGCCAGGATCCGCCACATAACACAAGCACTCAGGTCACTCCAGAACAAGTATAAATATGACTCTGTCATTGTCCATGTTGGTGTGAATGACCTGTGCTGTACCTCCCTGGACTACATGAAGAGAGACATGAAAGAGCTCTCTGATCACGTAGCCCAGGCTGGTATGACCCTGACCTTGATTAGCATCCTGCCCTCACCAAGAATGATACCACGGTGTAAAGAAAAAATTCTTGACTTCAACAATTGGCTAAGGTTCTGGTGTCATTCAAAGGGGATCCAGTGTCTGTCTGCCTGGGATGACATGCTCGACAACCCTTAGGCTTTTGAATACTGGCCAAGGCTTTTGCCACTCCCATAGTGCCTTTTTTAGGCAAGGCTCAAAAGACAAACCCACCAACATAAATAGCACAAGTAACAAAAAACTGAGTGTAATGCTACTCAATGCCAGAAGTCTAAACCTCAAAATGCATGCACTCGAGGCACTCCTCAGTATGGAGAAAATCAATATATGTGCAGTAACAGAAACCTGGTATAAGGCTCCAGAGAGCACCCCAGCACTACCAGGCTACAACCCATACCATACATTTTGGCCACATAACCCAAACTGAAATACAAAAGGCAGGGGCGTATCCATATTCATCAAGGATACCCACACCTCCAGGTTAGTGGCACAGCACGATGCTTCAGAGATCATCCACGTGCAACTAACAATGGGAAAAACTGCAATTCAAATTGTAGCTTGCTACAGATCACCCACCATGTCCCAGGACCCCCATTCTGTGTTTCTGAAAACACTGGGAAACATAAAGATCCTACCAAACACCCTAATACTGGGTGATTTCAATTACCCAAACATTAACTGGAAGAGCTACTCAAGTACTAACTCCCTTGCCCAACTTTTCCTAGGATTTATAAACTCAAAAGCCCTGGTTCAACTGGTCAACACTCCCACCAGAGGTGACAACATATTGGACCTGGTTATAACCAACATGGGCGACCGGTGTCCCACACCAGAGGTCAACCCCTCACTGATTAGATCTGACCATAAATAAATCACGTTGGATATCCATATTCTGCCCCCACCCACGGACAAGAAAACCACCATGAAAAACTTTTCAAAAGCAAACTTCACATTACTTAAGACCGAGGTGGAAAGTTTCAAAGCCCCCATGCTGAAAGATAGCACTGTCCAAGCTGCAAAATCCTTTACTAATGCATTCTACGGGCAGCTACAAGAATGCGTGGACCGTGCCATCCCAAGCAAAACCAAGACTCACTCCTCCAAGAGAAGGAAACCAGTCTGGTGAACTCCTGCCATAAACCAGCTATACAATAGAAGGAGGAAACTAGTACAGAAAAAGAGTAAAATCCCAAGAAGGGAAGACATCCCTGATCAGTATCAGCAAGAACCTACGATCCCTCATAAAATCATCCAAGGCAAGCTTTGGAAAAAAAATTGCCAAGGACTCCAAAGATAACCACAAGGCATTCTTTAGCTATGTCAAGAATCTAAGTGGCAATGCTCAGATCTGCTCTGAGTTAGTGCAGAATGGCACAAAATACTCTGAACCAACCGATATCACCAACATCCTGGCAGACAGGTTCAGTGCAAACTTCACCCCCCTCTCACCCCTAAAAGGACCCATAACCATACCAGAAAAATGTAGAGTCCATGAAATCACAGACACTCAGGTTAAAACAGCCCTCTCCAAAGCCAAAAACACAGCATCAATAGAACCAGATGGTGTCCCAGGCTGCGTCCTACATGAGCTCAAAGACAAACTAACCCTTCACCTAAACACACTGTTCAAACTCAGCCTTCCACAGGCTACATACTCATAGAGTGGTGCACAGCAACAGATATTCCACTCCATAAAGGTGGAGCCACAACAGACCCCGAGAACTATCGCCCTATAAGCCTGACTAGCTTGGTCTGCAAGGCTATAGAGCGCACCATCATGGAACTCATTAACAGAGACATTGGGAACCTTCAAACACTGGACTCTACCCAGTTTGGCTTTGTTAAGGGCAGATGATGGACTTCTTTGAAACAGTTACCAAGGCTATAGATGAGGGAAAGGAGGTACACACAGCCTACCTAGACCTTGATAAGTACTTCAACACCATTCTCCATTCTGGTATTGTAGACAAGCTCACCAGCCTGAACATAAACCCCTACATGACAAGATGGGTTGCCAACTGGCTCACCGACAGAACCCACATGGTGAGAGTTGTGGGAGCTAGGTCCGACTCTAAACCGGTTACAAGTGGAGTTTCTCAGGGCTCAGTCCTAGGACCCCTCCTGTTCAGCATATACTTCTCAGAGGTACAGACAAGCACAGGAGGACTATGGCTGACCAAGTTCGCAAATAACTGCAAACTAGGGGCTATAATTGACTCTCCAGCTGACACAGACATCCTCCAAAAGGGTCTCACTGAGATGGATACCTGGTGTCAAAATCATGGCCTCAAGCTAAATGCCAAAAAGTGCATAGTCATCCCCTTTGGAAAAAACAAAGTACCCACAAACTACCACATAGGTGGTAGTCCACTAAATACGGAAGACATAATAAGGGATCTGGGGACCCAAGTAGATAGTAATCTCACCTTTGATAATCACATTGCCAAAGTGGTTAGAAAATCTTTCTACATGGCCCACCTAATCACAAAAGGGTTCACATCCAGATCAAAAGAGGTCATTGTGCCTCTCTACTCATCACTTATCAGACCCATCATAGAGTACAATGCCCCATTTGGGATGTACCTAACAAGACACCTGCAACAGCTGGAAAGACCACATAGAAGTATATATATCTATACCCACACACACACACACACACACACGCACACACACACACACACACACACACACACACACACACACACACACACACGCGCGCACACACACACACACACACACACACACACACACACACACACACACACACACACACACACATATATTTTCCTGTGTCCCTGTCAAGCAGAGCCACAGAAGTGATCCCCGGGGTGAATTTCCTATTTTCCATCCAATCATCAAGGTTTTTCTTGAAGACTGCTAATGAGGAGCTTTGTTTGATATAGTTAGGTAGTTTGTTCCAGAGTATTGGAAGGCTCTGAGGCAGGAATCTATCCTTCCAGCATGTTCTGTTTATTGTGGTGACAAGGTTTAGGTACCTAAAGCGTGTATCTTGGAGGGATTGGGATTTTTTACGTGGAGCATGTCCAACAGCTCTGGGTTTGACATAGCTTTGTATGTTAGGCAGAGATCGCCTCTGAGTATGTATGTATAGATTTACTTTTCTATATATATTTATGTCATGTGTGTATATTTTATATGCATATCTCTCTATACATTATGTATTAATGTTTCCATATGTATATATATATATATATATATATATATATATATATATATATATATATATATATATGTATGCATCTCCATACACATATACATTTATATCTATGTACAACACAGGTCTAATGTTAACAAACCTTTTCCCAACTGTTGAAGGACTGTGCAGCATGATATGTTTGAAAAGCATCAGCCCTGTCTGCAGCTCAGATGGCTTAGTGGTAAACTGTTTTGGCTATGGTGTGTAGGGTCCCAGTTTCAATACTTTCAAAGGCTGATTCTTTTGTTGCTGATCAGAACAAGGGCTGTTGGATGCAGAGTGATTAAGGCACTTTTAAGCAGTTGTAAGCAGGCTTGCGCTGTGGTAAACAATGCTAACTTCCAGTTAACTATGCTGACAGATGGTTAGCCTTGAAAGTGCTTAATCTGTGTAGACAAACAGGCTTAGTGCCGCTTACTACTGCTTACTTCCACTTACCCCTGTGCTTATTTCTTTAAAAGAAAAGAAAAAAGGGGTGATAGGAAAGTGGTGAAAAAGGAGGCACAAATAGGGTAAAACAATATGAAAGATAGCTAGGGATGTGCAGGATGGATGTAGGGAAGGTCCATAGCTGTCCATTTCTTCTACAGCAACAACTGTGCATATATACAGAATTTGGAGGTAAATTTGGACACTCAAACCCCTGACAGAGGGGGGTGAGGGCAACAATAATGTGTTTGAAGCCAAGTAGACAAGATTACATGTGTCCAGTGGACATGTGTGAAATGGACAGCTACGTATAGGGAGACATTTTGTGGGGGGACAGCTTGCCCTTTTTTTCTTTAAGGTGAGAGAGGGATGTTGGGGAAGGATTTTAGGTATATTTGAGTAGGTAGATTGGGTAGGAAGATAGGGAAAACAGAAAAGATAGCATACAGGGGTGGTATATGACATGTGGGGGGTAAACACCTTGGACGGGGAGGGGTGTTTGGTAATCAGAAGCCCATGAGTCCACAAATGGATACAGTGAGACTGAGGTCCCCTCCCATGGGCAGTCACCACTGGACCTTCATGGCCCTGAAGGTGGCTGTGCTGGGGGCTGAGCAGGAGGGGCAGGCTAACCCTCTATTTGTGCCATGTGGCCCCCAAGCTGGAGTAGCAGATCTCCCAATTCCTTCTGGAGCTTGCTGTACACCAGACCCCGTACCTGGTTTAGGGTGACAGGATCCTGTCTGCGCCTATGCCTGGGGGGGTGAGCCCCATCCCCTGAGGCAGTTCCACCCAAAGGTGGTGCAGAACCAATAGACGAGGTGGTCCCGATGTGGTTCCCAGATGTGCTGGTTCCTAGTCCAAGGCCAGATGAGGCGGGAGAGGCAGAACCACTGGGAATGGCCTTCCCAGATGTGCTATGGTGTTGCAGTTTAAGAACATGTGTTGGTTAGTAATGGTAAATGCATTCCAGGATTAGTTATAACAGCATGCATGAGTATTCTCATTAAACCAAAACAACAGATTTGGAACATTTGCATAGCAAATAGAACACATGCATATATGGAACCACAGTGGGCATTACAAAGGCATGCTGGTTACATTGACAGCAACAGGCTACCAATGATAGTATTTGGACAGGGAACATTAATTGGAATACATTTCAACATTTGTAGAACAACAGGACACATGTCTCAACAATAGGTTTGGTGGAAAACATATCCATTCATTTATGTGCTTAGACTATTGCTGAAGATAATGTGGGGGGGAGAGAGAGAGATGTCAGTTAACAAATGTAGATTCTTGCAGTGGTTACAGCTTTAATGATCATTGCTCTACTCAATACTCTACAGATATTATTACAATAACTATGGCCTTGGGTTGGGCAGTGTTATGTTTGTACACAGTATAATTACAGCCTTCTTATAGCTACTTTATACTTTCTCTTAACCAGGAAGACCTGTGGAGGGAATGTTTGTTAATACTACATGATTATTTCTACCCATATTCACATAGTCAGGGTTATATATGCACACTCAATGTGTGTGTGTGTGTGTGTGTGTGTGTGTGTGTGTGTGTGTGTGTGTGTGTGTGTGTGTGTGTGTGTGTGTGTGTGCTACTGACATACTCTGCCCTGATTTCTATCAGTCACCCTTGTTGTTGGTAGCAGGGACCAGTAGCTGTGATAGCATGACACTTTTGAACATTTCTTGGGGGAGACCACTAGGTGTATGTACTTATCTTGCTATCATTTGCAGCCTTGGGGTTGGACTGTGAGTGTTGGCCACAGTATTACTACAGGCTTCTTATAGCTACTTTATACCTTCTTTCACCTAGAAGATCTGTGGTGGGAATTTATGTTGACACTACCTGACTGTTTCTACACATATTCACAAAATACTAGTTGAAATTATGCATACAGCTTGCTACCACTCCCGGGATTCATACCATGGCTGTTTCTGCTAAAAATACAACAAGTTTGTGTTTCATCAGAATGAGCTATTGAGAAACTGCTGTCACTTCCTTGAATGTTTTCTTTCTAATTCTCTCTTGGTTGTACAATCTGACCTTGTGATTACAACGTGCGTTTATATACATTCCTATACATACCTTTTGACATAGCACAGTGTGGAAAATGGTGGTTAACACAACATTACTATGCTGATATCAGATCTTGGTGCATGAAACTTTCAAGTCATGCAATACCAGAGTAAACACAACCAGTCTGGGGTTTTCACTTTTATTGACAAGTAATTATACTTTTATTGATATATAACCTGCATGTCACTATTACTCTCCTTCTGGCTTCTTCAGTCACTAAAAACCATACCCATTTTTAAATATTGTAAGGTGACATTCTACTACATTTTATTTATTTGCCCTACATAATACCAACTAAATTTTTACTCACCAACCTCACAACGCAGTCTTAGCAGCCTGCTGGTGTGGGCTTCCAAGTTCATAGCCCTCTCATCTGTAGCTGTACAGGAGATAAGTGAAAACATTTATGCATATCTATCCATCATATACACAGGCTGCACTTTGGAGAACACTTATTTTGACTAATACTTACACACAGCTGGAGCATTCCCTGCTCGGGCATCTTGGACCCACTGGTACAAAAGGTCCCGCTTCCTCCGCTTCAAGTTGGCAAAGTGGTGCCGGATATGCTCACCAGTCTGAGGGATGCCAGTGGCAGTGGTGAGATCTCAGGCAAGTTGATCCCAGGCTGCCACTTTGCATTGGAAGCCCTGGTACTGGTCCTGAAACAGTCACCCTTCATGGTCTTTAGTGAGGAGTCCGAACATGACCCTGGACTCCTGAATGCCCTAGCACTGCACCCAAAAGCGTACACCTTCACCTACACCAACCATAGTGCCTACAGTGGGGAGCTACAACTGGTTATGAGCTGTATTCTCACCTGCATGATTTAACTAGGGCTAATTTCCCACCCTTTATCGTGATTGGACAGTTTTGAAACTGCTGAGCTAAGCTAAGCACTGGGCAAACCTGCTTAGCTAAGATAACTATTGGTTAAAGGGGTAGATGCTTAGCCCTGCTTACCACTGCACAAATCTGCTTAGCTATGCTAAATCTTGCTTAAACTTTAAATTTCACTGATACCTCACATTTGGGGCTGCTACACTACCCTGGTTAGCATATACATAATACTATGCACTACCTATTTATGAAAAATACATTTTAGTTGTATTTCACATATGAAAATGCATGGACTGCTGTGGAGCTGCAACCATGACTGATTGCATGCTAGGCAAACGCTCTAACCACTACGCTCTTCCAGTATCACTATTAGTATGTGTATATTTCTATTTAGCTTCTTTTGATGTTTAAACTCTGCTATGCATAGCTGCATGATGGACACACCTGCTCAGCTACACTAAAACTTTATTGTACACAGGAAAGAAAAATTAAGGAATATAGTTTGAATATTGCTGTTAGAAACTTAGAACATTGATAGAATGACTGGCTTTGCATTAGCATGTATTTTGCAAGGGGCATGCAGTGTGTCACAGTGTCGTTTTAATGGACTGCACTTCTTTTCCGGTGTATGGTGCATACATATATACATTCTGCCATATATGAGTGTTTTTCTGAGGTAGGCTGTCTGTTATTTTCTACACAGACAAGAAAGTGTCCGTGGAGACTTTCATTCATTTCACATTGCCATTCGGCAATTCTCAAGTGCAGGGGGCATGTGTATTGTGAGAGGACTTCTCTCAGACACACCTCCTGTACTCATGCACAAAATGATGTCTGTTTTAGAACATGGCAGTGCACCTTCATGAATATACATGGAGCGCTGCCGTGCTGCACAGGAACGGTCCCTTCCATACAGGAACAAGCTATTCTTGCACAGACGTTTGCTGAATCCATGAGATTATTACATATCCTGTCAAGAAAACAACTCACCTATATAATGGGCATAAAACACAACTCAGTTTCTGTAATAGCTATGCAAGTAAAATAAATATACTGATGTTCAGATAAAGCCATGAATAAATGAGCATAAATGAAGGCAAATCAAGTCCTCAAGTCTGCATAGCAATGTCCATACGTTGTAAATACCAACACACACACACATACACACACACACATATATATATATATATATATATATATATATATGTGTGTGTGTGTGTGTATATATATATATATATATATATATATATATATATATATATATATATATATATATATATATATATATGTGTGTGTGTGTGTGTATACCAAAAATGAAATAAGAAAATCCTTGAAAGATAAGTGGCAAAAATGATTAACAGCTGCCAAACCATCCTTGTGTAAAATAGAAATATAAAAACTGATTACTTCTATAGATAGAAAATAATCATCTGGCCACTTAATAGTAAGTAATTTCTATTAAATACTAATTATCCTTTAAAAAAATATACAGGAGGAAACATATGGTTGCAAACATTGATGGATAATCACACCCAATTGTTCCAAAGGACCCCCCCAACTAACAGACTGTTTGGTCCATTCTGGGATTTTTTGGATACTTCATCAGAATTTCTTCAGTGTAAGGACTGTTCAGTCTGTCCTTACTGTGACTGTTTTAATTTTTAGCACATTAATTGCTGAAAGATGGGACTTATATATACTAAGTCAGAGATGCCGTTTGTTGGTATGGCAATCTCAAAATGGGTATATATAAGCTTGGGCGTGTTGGGGACTTAGCCCCCACATGGGGTGTTGCAGGGCACATGGGGGGTGGTGTAGAGGTGGCTTGCCCTCCTCTGCAAAAAGAAATTTTAAGGAGAAAAGCGATCGTTGAGATTCATTCTTCTCCTATGCTTATGGTGTTTTTTTCAGCATGTAGGCACTCAGCATTTAGAGTGTTCGCATTTCAACAGGGAGCTGTTTCCTCTTCTAGTGCATCCACTATCTCTCTCTCTCACTTTCTCCAGCTGAACATTTTTTAGCTTATTTTATGCTCAAAACATAGAAGGAACATTCTAATGAGTTACTCTGTTCACAATCTGAGCTATTCTTTTTGTTCTACCAAGTTTAAAACCCATGAAAGCTTGCTAGATTCTTTAGTACAGTTGAATAAGTTAGTGGAAGCTATTCATTATTTATTTTATTTATTTATTTATTTAAATTTGTTGACCGGGAGTGTCCGACTGGGCGTGGGTCCATTTTCAGTGAAGGCCCGGGGAGAAAAGCTCCACAGTAAAATAAACAGACAGTAGTTACATTGGATTACATAGTGATTAACAATTTAACATAGAAATTACTTACAACATATTTACAGATGAAGAACATAGTACATCAGTAGACAACTAGAATCTTTATCTGTGAAGTACATAACAGGCATTAACAAATGTAACAATGAGAAGTTCCTGCTGTATAATAAGTACTAGGCTTATGAGCATCTGAGCTTGCTATCATCAAGGTAGTTAGTGGAGGTGAAAGAAAGGTAGTAGTTGGATGGGGTGGATGATATTAGAGTGGGAGTTGCAAGGGCATAGCCAGCATGTTTTTAGGTGTGCTTTTAATAAAGTTTTGAAGTTGGTGCATGATGGTACGGAGGTAATTGTGGGTGGGAGTGAGTTCCATAATTTGGCTATGGCGCAAGAGAATAGTGCTTCACCAGCAGAATTATTGGCTTTAGCGATCTGCAAGTGATTTTTGTTGCTGGATCTTAGTGGTCTGGTGGTGCGATAGGGTTGGAGTAGATTCTGGAGGGATGGGACATTTAGTGGATGGTTTACTAGTTTGTGGGCGAGTGAGAGTTGATACCACTGAAGGAGGTGAGGGAGTTCAAGCCAGCCCAGTTCAGCAAGTGAGAGACAGTGGTGACTATGGTAGGATGCCCCTGTGGCGAACTTTGCGATTTTGTTGTAGCAGGTCTCTAGCTTGTTTAGATCACATTGCCTTAGGTTGGTATATACTGGAGAGGCATACAGTAGGGTGGAGATAAGGTGGGAATTTGCTATTGAAATCTTTGCTGCTTTGGTGAGAATTTTTTTATTTCTGTATAATGCTCCTAGTTTTTTGTGGACTTTTTTTATGGTCATGGATATGTGAATGTCAAATTTTAGTTTATTGTCTATTTCCACTCCTAGCAATTTGTTGTGTTCAGTTGGGTATATAGTGGTGTTGTCTTTTGCTGTGATGTTAAAGTGAGAGTTGTTTTGAGTATGTTTGGTGGGTTGGAAGATGAGTAGTTTAGTTTTGTTTAGGTTGAGTATTAATTGGGCATCGGATAACCATGTTTCAACAGAGGAAAAGGCTTCCTGTGTGACTTTTTGCAGTTTGGGTAGGGACTGGGCTGAGCAGATGATGGTAGAGTCATCTGCGTATTGGATGAGTGTGCCATGTTTGGTGGCAGAGGCTAGATTACTGGTGTAAACAGAGAAAAGTAGGGGTCCAAGGATGGATCCTTGGGGAACCCCTATGGAGACAGGTAGCTGGGGAGATATGTCATTCTGCCATACAATGGATCGTTGGCGGTCAGACAGGTAACTCTGAAACCAGTTGGTGACTGATTGTGAGAAGGATAGGTTATTGAGGACAGAGATAAGTTGTTTGTGTGGGACCATGCCAAATGCTTTAGATAGGTCTAGGAAAGTAGCAGAGGAGAGATAGCCATTGTTTTTAGGCTGAAGGATAGTGTTTGTAAAGGAGAGTAAGGCAGTGGTGGTGCTATGGTTTGGTTGGAAACCATGCTGAGTACTGGAAAGGAGGTTGTTAGTAAGGAGGTAGTGTGAGACCTGAGAGTGTATGCATCTCTCTAGTATTTTGGAGAGTGGAGAGAGAATAGCTATGGGGCGGTAATTGGTTAGTTCTGCAGAGGGTCCGCCTTTGTGGAGGGGAATTATATGTGAGACTTTCCACAATGTGGGAACGTAACTTTCTGACAGAGATCGGTTAATCAAGATGGATACTGGGTAGGCCAGAGCATCAGCTGCGATTTGTAGGTATTCACTTGGGAGGTTGTCTGCTGCTAATTTGGTGGGTTTAAGTTTAGTTAAGAGTTTTTTTATGTTGGAGGTAGGTACAGGAGAAAAAGAGAAGGCAGTGGGGAGATTACTAGTTGAAGGTGTGGGTTGGAGGGGGGTTGTGTTGTTTAGCTAGTGATAGTATGGTTTGGGTGAAGTGTGTGTTGAATGAGGTAGCAATATTTTTTGAGGAGTGAGGGATGTTAGGAGGAGGGGTACTGACTTTACCTGGGTGGAGGATGGAGTTTATGGAGGACCAGAATTGTTTGGGGCTGTGTTGTGAGGAGTCTAGGGCAGACTGGTAGTATTGGAATTTGTCCCGTTTTATTAGCTATTTGACTCTATTGCATAGTTCTAGGAATTTCTGTCTAGCTGCGGGGGTTTTGGTTTTGCACCAGTGCTCCCAGGCTTTATCCCTGTTTTTCATTTCTGACTTAGTGGTTTTCTGTAGCCATGGGGAGGGTTGTGCTTTGGTTCTGGAAAATCTTATTGGGGCATGGTAATTAAGGATGTTCAGGAAGGTAGTATTAAAAGATTCTACTGCGTCATCTAGACTGAGGTACTTTAGAGCATCCTTACATTCTTTGAGGGATGAGATGAATGTAAGTGGGTTAAAATTTATTTTTTTTACATATTTGACGATAGATGACAGGTTTAGCTTGGTACAGGTATTTTTTGAGTAGGAATGTTGAGGAGTGATCACTGAGGCTATCTGATAAGCAGCCTGTTATATATGACTAGGGGTTCTTACTGACTAGTATCCAATCCAGGGTAGAGTGCTTGCTGGAGTTTTTATTTATCCTTGTTGGTGACTGGACTAGTTGGGTGAAGCCATGAAGGTGTACATGATGGGTTGGATTGTTGCCAGAACAGGATTGCCAGTCAATATTTTAATCACCTAAGATGATAGTTTCTTGGGGGAGATGGTGGGTAGACCAGCTGAGGAGGTTTTCTAGTGGAGGGATGTTTTCGCCAGGTGGGAAGTAGCATCCAATTATGTTGATGGTTTTGTTTCGGTTAATTTTGAGATACTGGTTAGCTACTTATTCATTAATTTCTCATTAATAAACTCATTATTAAACTCGTTATTACTCATTAATAAACATTGAGTAATTTTAATTTACTTATTATTCATAATGTGGTACCATCATACTTTCAACTCTGAAGCAAAATATTTATTAAGGAAATTCATAGGAAATATTTATTTTCAGTATGATATATATTTAATTATATTAAAATAGTAAAAAACTGCATAGTCTGGCTTTCCCACTGCTTAAAACAAAATTCAGGAATACTTGCAATTTAAATTCAGTTTATGAAAATTCAGATTAAGAGTTGTTGTGTGACTATTACAACTAGCTATAACACAAAAATACATAAAATGACTTTTTTAAACTCCAGCTTGCAATTATAATTCTGTGTTGGAAACAGAATTATGTTCTGATATATGTAAGTATTATTTAATGGAGAACTTACTTTATATTGTTTGATTGCTACTACAACTATCCATTTACCCTTTTTCAGAATGTCTCTTCAAATAAGTGTAAGACCAGTCCACATTTTCATTGTTAGCCTATAGTTTATTGTTCTGAATAAATTAAATATTTTCTTTGAGACTTGCATGATATTAGGAAAGACTAGTTTGAGTCAAACGGTAAAGAGAATATGGACTTTATATTACTCTGTGTGGGAGATTTAACTATTATTTGACTAGGAAGCTTTTCTTATGCAATTTCAGTAATGAAGTTGTGGTGATGCGAAGTATTGCCAGCTATGCCAGGAAAAGTAGGGCACTGCATGTATAACATATGCCAGCATAGCTAGCTGGAGTTTTATAAAGAAGTATATGTCATTTATATATCAAATTTCTTTGTACAGATGCCTGTGTTGAAAAATGCATTTGTGAAGCTGCTTGGGTTAAAAATGCCCCAACAGTGGGCCCTGCTGGACAGAAAAGAAATACACCTGTATGTCAGACTGTATTGTAACTGTTGAAATGAATATATTGTAACAGAGGATACTGGAAGAGAAGAGGTTAATCTCAGTCCAGCTAACTTTGAAAAAATAGTCTGAAATTAAATTACCTGGTTTAGGCCATAAAGATTGTATTTTATAGTTCAGTTCTGATTGCAGCCAGAGAGGAAATGTCCATGAAAACCAGGTTCTAGTGAATCCACTCAAAGATCTACAGAATTCAGGTTTGGCAAATCTGCCTTTATGCCTCCTATGAACAAATATGTTGGTGTCTTGCAGCAGGCCATTCTCAAAGATCTGCATTTCAGGTTGTGTGATTCCACTCTGTTACACCATAATCTTATGGTTGAGGAACAACAGGCTCTTACTGAACTGAAAAATAATAGCAATATAGTGATTACTACTGTGGATAAGGGTGGGGCAGTGGTTATATTGGACACAGATTATTATCTGTCAGAGGAAATGGCCAATTGTCCAACCCTCAGCACTATATGCACATGCCCTTAGACCCTACACCCAATTTTAAGAAAGAGATAGATTAATTTCTTAACTTAGCAGTAGAGGAAGGTGTCATACAGGAGTCTATGTTGCGCCAACTTATGGTACAGGATCCACAAAAACAAATTTTATATATTTTACCGAAGATACATAAGAGTCTGGATAAACCCCCAGGAAGACCAATTGTATCTGGTATCGGATCCTTGATGGAACCACTTTTGGATTTTCTAACATATTATCTTAAACCATTACTTAAACATGTACAAGCATGTATCCAAGATACCACTGAGTTTCTCAGGATTTTATCAGAAACACAATTAGAACCAACATGACTATTGTGTACACTGGATGTAAAAGCGCTCTATACTAATATTTCCCATTGGGCAGGACTAGCAGGGCTCCAACATTGGTTGGAGAGGGCTGATCTTTATTCAGCTGGATTTAACCCTTTATTAGTTTGCATGGCTGAACATGTATTGAAGAAGAATTTCAATGGGGGTTGTTATTGGCAAACCAGAGGTACTGAAATTGGGGCTTCATTTGCCCCTATATATGCTGATATATTCATGGGGTATATTGAAGAACACCTTATATATGACACCTCTCATAATTTATACATCAATGAGATGGACATCTGGAGGAGGTACCTTGATGATTGTTGGATGGTGTGGCGTGATAACCAACAATATTTAGTTGAGTTTGTCCAATATGTAAATGAAAATAAATGGGGTATTGAATTCACACTGAACTTTGATATGCACTGTATTAACTTTTTGGATGTTATAGTGTCTAAACAACAGGATGGGTCTCTCGCCACCAGTGTGTACAGGAAATATTCCCAATATAACTACTTGCTATATGCTACTAGTCTGCACCCACACCATACCATACGGAATATACCTAAATCTCAGTTTTTGCGTATTAGAGGATTTGTTCTGAAAAGGAGGATTTTACCACCTTTCAACAGGCTATGACATACAGGTTCCAGATCTGGGGTTACCGACAATGGGATGTACAAGCTGCAAGCCAGTTTGCATCTGCTCAGGATAGATCACAGCTACTTGTATATAAGGATAGGACTCACACAGTAGAATCACAACCAATCAGATTTATAACCACCTATGGTAGGAATATCCATCTTATTAGGGATATCGTATCCAAACATTGGAATATTCTTATGGCAAGTGAAGACCTGAATCATATTTTAGGGGATTGGTGCTTATTTTCATATCGCAAGGGCAAAACACTGGGCTCTCATTTTGCACATTATAAGAAGCATAATAGTAGATTGTCTATGGGTCATCAACTGACTATTACAGGGGACAAACTGTTGGGGTCATTTCCATGTGGACACTGTTCCTTCTGTAAGTATATACTCAAATCTAAAAAATTCACAAGTAAAAATTCAGGCAGAGTGTTTGACATACAATGTTTTGGAAATTGTGGATCAGATTGGGTTATATATCTGGCTACCTGTAACTGTTCATCTTTTTATATTGAACAAACATCATGTCCCCAATGGATTAGGATGTCGGAACATTACAGTGACATCTGCAACAAACGGTTGAGTAATGCCTTATACAAACACAATATTACCCATCCCACAGCCCACTTTTCCTTTACAGTGATTGATAGGATACAGGGAGATTGGTCTAATAAATTAGGCTGGCACTTTATTGATTGTCAAATTAGGTGGTTTATTTTCACCAGGCTTAAATGATCATTTATAATTTAGGTTCATTCTATATTGTTTTATATGTTAATGAATTTATTAATTGAACTTCAGGAAATGGCATAACAGGAAGTATGGGTGTACTAATATATAAACATATGGTTTTGTTAGCATTGCTATTCACTGAGGAGGGCTAGTTTGCCGAAACCAGTATGATGCTATTTTCAAAATAAACAGATTCTGCAACAACACATGGTGCTGGCTTTTTTGTTTTGATCCTGTACTTTTTGTGGCTGTTTGCACCTGCCATACTTGCGAGAGCTTCTGTCTCGTATAAGCTATGGGTAAACCTGCTTGCCTAGGGTTGGCATTGTTTAAAGGGGTATACAACTGGGCACATTGAGTTAGCTGGTCTACACATTACTTACACTTCCTAAGCTGGCCTGTGCAATACTTAGTGGTGTTTACATTAGACTTTGCATTATATTTCCTTTTGGGCATTGATTTCTTATTCATTGCATCTTAT
This sequence comes from Protopterus annectens, assembly GCF_019279795.1. NCBI lineage: Eukaryota > Metazoa > Chordata > Ceratodontiformes > Protopteridae > Protopterus > Protopterus annectens. Next base: position 341,075,297 of record NC_056728.1, on the reverse strand, counting down.
ATATCTGCCAGGTATTCACGATTAATGTGTACGTACACTCTGTGGGGTCCTTGTGTTTTATTGGGGACTTCAACACTCTATTACAATTATACCTCACTTCTGGGCTTACTGCTGTACTCCAGTTCACATATTTATGTTATGTAGTGAGTTATGGAGCGTATAACTGTATACTGATTCATTTCACAGGTATAGTTTGGTTTTACTATGGTGAGGACTTGTTTGTTGATATCTCATTCATCTGCAATTCTGTGATGGCTAGGTGGTTAACTACTGTGACTATGGTGTATGGGGTCCTGGGTTTGAGACCTACATCGTTGTTTATTTTATTGATGGGGGGAACAAGGGCCATTGGATACAGAGTGATTAAGGCACTTTTGAGCAGTTGTATGTGGGTTTGCATGAGAGTAAGCACTGCTAACCTGCCGTTACATCTTCTTACTGAGAGTTAGCTTTAGAATTGCTTAGCCAGTGTAGGCATTGCTTACCGCCGCGCAAACGGGCTTACGCACACTTAGTGCTTAAATATGCTTACTACTGCTTATTTGTGCTGAAACCTGCTTACTAGTGCCTTATTCATTATGACACTGACACCTCACATGTGCATTTACTGCAGTACTCCAGTTCATAAAAATATGTCATGTAGTGGGTTATGCAATATAAATATTACTCATAATGTGCTTTGCCATGGAAAATGGAATCTGCTGCAGTGGGACTTAAACCGAGAATGTCTGCTCGTAAAGCAAATGCTCTGCCCACTACACTATTGCTATGCTGCTTCATTTGCATATATCTTCCTTGTTATCCTCTTCAGCCATTTCAGCAACATTAACCATAGCTAAGCGATGGACACACCTGGTTAGCTTTAAGCGGATTTTTTTTAAAAAAATTAAAGGGTTTCTTCATTTTATTTATATGTACTGTTGCTGTTGTACACATGGGGGACTGTTGGTAGGGATATGCAGACACCTATGAGCATTCTCGCTCATTTCTTACCCTTTTCTGCTGCTCTGCATTGCGGGGTCATGTATATTCTGAGGGCTCTGCTCTCAGACATGCCTCCTGCACTCTTAAACACTCTGTGTAAGATTAGGAACTCAGGCAGTGCACCTCATTATTATGCATGGCGCGCTGCCATCCTGCTCCTAAACGGTTGCTTCCGTGCAGGACTAAGCTAGTCCTGTACGGAAGACTAGTAAATCCGGGGGCAACTCTGAGATTGCTGTACTGTAGGGAAAGGGCAAATTCCCCAACCCCCACTGTGTGCAATCTTGCATGGATCAAATGAGTTTCAATCACTTTTGCTGGCATAAAAATGTTTGACATGAACATTGATTAGGTGTATGATTTCTTTAAAACCATACACTTGGTTCCTTGTCTCTGATTCTTGAGCTTAGAAGCTGAAAGTGCAGAGGACATCTTTACCTATATAATTTCTCCCATATTGTCAAATCTATTAACAGTTCTTTCCCTCATCTTGAGTGCAGTATCCATATGTTTGTACTCATGTCATAATTTATTAACAGCTTAAGTGAACTGGTCATCTGGGACCCTTTTCAGCTATGATGCAGACTAAAAACAAGGTTAAATGTAATATATTTAAGTAGCTTAAGGTATCCAGCAACCTTTTTCAAATGGCAGGAAACCAGAGTCCCAGAGTGAAACCTGTAGAAACACAGGAATAAACAAAGAGCCAGTGACTAGAAGTTGGGTGTGAATAACATGGTTCTACAAAGTAGATATTATTGTGAGCAATTGCCCGTATGGGATCATTTCAGAGATGCTGCCCAAGTCCATGCAGACTGTAGTAACAGAGCACTCTACATCCAATTCTGCTGTTACCCAATGAAAGAAGAGCAAGGGCTTAATTTGGCATGATTTTCTGACCATAAACACATGCTGGTCCAGATCAGAGTCTATTTGGCAATAACAGGTAGAAATTAACCTTTTTTTTCTTTGAATTTTCTCTCTGTTGCATCATTAATCTATTTTTGGTTCAAACTTTTACCCAACTTATTTTGTAGAATGTTAATGGCAAACTTGAAAAAAAAATTGGTTACAGAAAAAATATATGAGATCTCATTAGATCACTTTATATTTTGTGACAAACTAACATTACTTTACTTGCTGCTGCCCCAGAACTGATACAATGTTTTTACTTCTTCTTCCATAGTGATAGTGCTTACATTTTTAACTGGAGTCCTGGGTGTACTGTGATGAAAGCAGTGCTGAGATCCTGAAGTACCCTCTGCTCCTCCTTAACCAGACGCATAATAACATACTGTGGTGATGCTTTGAAGTTAGTCTGACATGGCTATTACCATGCAAAGGCACTATAATGATGCTCAGTTAGTTATTTTCCTCTAGTTGCTTCTCATTCCCATGCTTTGACTGCTTGTTCAATATCTTCCTTGGTCATAGTATCTGACTTGCCTCTTTATTTTAATTCAGAGACTCATTACTATTAGTTCTGGAGCTATAAAAAGAAGCAGTGAAACTACAGGACAACAGCAAGTGACAACTGATGTTCTCCTTTAAATTTGGTTTGCATGGAGCAACCTCCCTCTACACCTTCCTATGTGGGCAGCTGCTGCAATCATACCCTGCCTGTTACATATATATATATATATATATATATATATATATATATATATATATTTTTTTTTTTTCGTATATATTTATATCAACTCCGGTTTCCCCATAACTCAGTGAGAAGGAAATTCTGTGAGACATAGAGATTTCAGAGTTAGTATACATATTCAGTCTCACTTTTTAAGGACTTGCCATTATGAGTCATGGAATATAAAAATTTTACTGCCAGACTGAACAGGAAGTAATTGCAAGAATTCTTGCTGTAGCTGTTTCAGCACAAAAAGGCAGCTGACCATCTTTCAGATCATTATACTTTCTGCCCTTTATATTGGTGTAAGTCAGCTGATCACTGCTCAGGTTGCTTCATGATTCTTGGACAAAGTCCATCCACCTTCCACAGCAGTGACTATTGATCAAACTCACCTTTGCCTGGCCCAGCTTAATCTATTGATTCATTCCTTCTTTCAGACAAGGAAATCGACAAACTGCATTATACTGTTGTTTTTTTCTTCATCTGTCAATGCTTTTCAAGTGCAGCCCCCCCCCCCATTTTGACTGACCTTCCTCATTTCTTCTGAGATATCCTTTTCCATCATGACATTAGCGTTGACATGTGATGTCTCCTGTGTACTGCCTTACCTCTTCCCTACCTTCCTCTTGTCACCTTGCATTTGCTTGCTAAATCTACCTTCCTGTCTTTCTGCTTCTCATTCTTATTGAACTTTGTAAATTATGATGTCTTCCTTCTATGTTGTCTCAGCCCACAAATAAATAAATAAATAAATAAATAAATAAAACCACCCAACCTCAGTGCTTGTCAAAGTCAGTGCCTGATGAAAGTGAGTCTTCCCAAAATTCCGTAAACTGAACAACATGAGAACTCCATTACTTGTTACATTGAAGCATGAATAATGAAGTAGCATGAAATATGAATGCTGAATTCAGCAAGGACAATAAAGTAAAAAACACATTTGTAATGCATGTCAAAACAGTGAACAGCTGCACAATAAATTTTGTTTGGATCTTTGGTTTATCTCTAATGTATAATGAGTTTATACTGCCAGTTGCATACTGTAAGGAGTTGAGCTGGGATGGAATATTCTCTTTGGTTAACATCCTAAAGAGATGTTTAGATGTTGAACACTCTTTTATTTAGACTTCTTGCAATGCTTGAATTTAATAATTTTATTAAGGTAACAGAAGGCCAAAACTGGGAATAGAAATTATCATAGTTCACTTAATATGTTTTCCTATTTTTTAGATTTCATTTTTTTTTAATAAAAAGGCTAGTTAGGTTCATTTGAAGCAGTACAAAACATAAGCAGTTTAGCACAGATTATGTTTTCATCCGGCATTTGTAACATTGACAACCATGCTGATTTCATGAGGGGAAAATTTACCAAAGTGAAAAGTATATGCATAGAGATATTGATAGCTGAGGACTGATTGATCTGCACAGTCTGCATCATTCTAGTACTAAAACAGCACCACAGAGTTTAACAGCTGAGCTCACCCTCCTTGGTAATGTTTCTTTATGCCAGTCAGATATAAGCATATAAGTATATATTCCACTGACACTTTTTACAGAAACTTCCATTTAGCAAGTTCCATTTTTCTGAAGACCTTCTCCCTCTCTCTCTCTCTCAGTGCTCTGCACTAACCTTTCTCTAGCTTCACATTATTTCTTGCTCTGAACATTTCCCACAATATTTTTTGCATTATTAATACAGGATGTGTATGTGCTGTTTGCCATTTTATCATTATATGGAGTAAAACATATTTTGTCATTTTGCTTGTCAGAAACAGACCCCACCAACATTATGTAAAAGTATATGTGTACTGGTTTATTGTCTTAGTTATGGAGTGAGTGCTAAATATTTGTGTGTGTGCTTTTTGTAGCGTCACTTAATTTCCTAGACCTACCATCACAAATATGCTCTGTGTGGACCCCATAAATTATGTTGCCTTTTTGCTTTTGAACCCCATTTCCTTTGCCCATTATGTTATCATTAGTGCTATAACTTTCAAAAATCACACAACATAATCCAATGTACTGTACATCTGGTAGGATAAAGCTACTTTCAAATTCTAGCTATTGCCAATATGATAAAAGTATACTTTTGGATATAAAGTTTCTCTACTGCTACACATCACTTTTACAAGACATATGGGGACTGATATATGTTTAGATGTGATTCTGCAGTGTTGAAGTGAAGTGAAATTACGGTAAAATTATTACAATGAGATCTGAAAGAAATAAACTGCCCTCACTTGAAAGTATTTACCATCTAGCATGGTAGCTGGCAACTTTTGCAAATGGCATTAAGGTTGCAAATATATATCCTCCTACAATGCATATAGATGCTGAGTGGAATCCAGAACTGTATCTCCAAAAAACATTTCACACAATAAGGTATATATCTGAAATGATGAAGTCAATTTTATGTGTTGCCACATACTGCGTGAAGTTAGCACCAGGATAGTTTTCAGGCATTCAGTCATTCATTGATACCCATAGTATCTTATTCATGGCCATAAAGTAGCCAAAGCCTATCCTGGAATTCAAGAGGTGCAAGATACAGAAAATTTCCTGGACAGGAGACCAGTCCTTCCTATCAGCATGCCTTTGGGATGTGGAAGGAAATTGAAGACCCTAGCAAAGCCCATGCAGACACAAGGAAGGCAAAGAATATTTGCATAAAATGTATCCCAGCAGGGAACCAGCTCAGAAAACTAAGAATTGTATGCAGCAGTTTCATCTACTGCACCACTATGGTGGCCACATACTTCTCTAATTCCTATAATATAATGATAACAAGACTAATAGCAGAAATAATTTGTTTTTTGACTCTAGTTGCACCTCCAGGAAGACAATAAAAGAAAACAAAAAAAGGATGAACTATTAAAAGTAGATTTTGGGCTATTTAGAAAGGAACTGGCAAATAAAACAGCATTACCAGTAAGATTAAAGGGATACATTATGAAGGATGGTTTAAAATGACACATTTTTGCAAAGATTTGGATTAAGTTATTAAAATGGCATTGAAGAGTATGAAGAATGAGGAGAAGAAGATTCATACATTTGTTTAAAACCCAGAATTCCAAAGCATAGAGTATCCAGATGGAAATTTTGTGTTTTATAGTTCTTAATCTTATCTGAAGCCTTGGCTCATGTGGGGAGCTTAACCTTCTTTTGTCCTCTCCTGCTTGAGCTACTGTACATGGGTATTATGCAGGGAAGGTTCTATACTGTACTGCTTTGACCTGCTTACATTGGCAATCCTCCTTATATCTTCCAATTTATTGTTTGTATTGTACACAAATACATTATTATAAATTGCTCTAACAATACGTAAGTGTACTAAATAAGCTCAGTGATGATTGACATCTTTGACTTGCAGGTTTCGTGGGTCCCAACTTGTGGCACATGCGTGGGCAGATTCACTCACATTGCTCCTCATTGCTAGTCCACTTACCTCCCACCTTCATCACCATGTCACCCTACTTATCATTACATTTATACTATCCTACCCACACCTAAAACGTAGAGGCTCAGTTGCTTTTGTAAAGCAGCACTTTATGCCTAGCATTTGTTTTACATAAAATAATAGTATTCTACTATGATTACTTAATACATATTCACTCATCACACATCCTAAAGATACAATACCAATAACATTATTAAAACTGAAATAAATAACCACCAAAATAATATTGAAAAAATAAATCATAGAGTAGTGACTTAATTATTAAAACAATACCACATCCATAACAATCAATATACAAGTTGCATTTGTGACACAAAGAAACATGAAAATACAAGTTTAGAAAAAATATCCTAAAATTTCCTTTATTGAAAATTACCTTTACAACTGACAAAGCAGAAGCAGAACATTAATTAAAGCCAAAGATCAACAAACAATGACAAACAATTAATCATAACAATACTAGAATAGTAGAAATATCATAAAACATGCTTATATACAATAACCAGGAAAACCATGGCAATCACTGTCCATATAGCACAAAGCCATGCTGCCATTGGCATTATGCTCTGTTTATAATAAATAAATAAATAGGACAACATAAAATAAAATGGTTTATACCATCTCATTAATGCTTTTAGTGGGCATCCAACTGAATCCTGAATATTAGCAGACACTAACAAGAATCCTAAAGAAAAAAATCTTAATTTATTGCTTAAATGTAAGCAACATTAATAATAAATAGACTTAAATGGAAGCCAGGATAGAGAAGCACAGGCAAATTATGTCTGCTACTGCATCCTGGCTTATAGACTACTCTTACGGTACCTTTTTGGCACACAAAATTATACAATAACAGCTTATTACTATTCAAAAGCCAGCATACTGAATGGACAGCCCAGCCAGCATGTCCATTATAAACTGAGCACATATCAACAGAAAAAAGTCCAGGTGCTAAACTGTTATTGAGCAGCTGGACATTCTATTTGACTATGCTTGAAAAAAAAAAATTCAAAATGTCAAAAAGAAAAAAAATCAGGGCACATTGCAAAACTCTAGACATTTAAAAGATTTATTTGCTGATAATATGATTTTTTTGTAATGTTTGTACTTCTAAACTGACATTTCTCTGTCCTTCAAAATGTTTAAACTTGGCTAACTCATTTCCGAACACACACACACACACACACACACACACACACACACACACACACACACACAGAAAGAGAAACAAACTGCTGCTGCACTGCTCTCTTATCCTGAAGCCCCCTAACACTGACCTGATGTTTCTGTGGGGGGTTGTACACATCATATTGAGTGAAGCACATCACAAGAAGAGTGAAAAACCACACCAACCAAGGGTTAATCCTGTGATATCCACACCTAGTCATGAATTATAAATTATACCCTTGTCAGTAATGATACAGCTGGTCCAAGCGTAAGTTGCAAACTGTACAAAGACAATGTGGTACTCACTAAAGCCAATCACTGTTCTACAAATCTTAGCTCTCTATCCTTACTTCAGACTGATCTGGTGAAGCTATACCATGTCTGCAAAAATCTACAATGATTCTGTTTTTGCACACAGAAAGAACCAATGAGGTTCAACTACTAACCTACTAATCACAATTTACCTCTAGTCGAAGAACAAAGATACCGAGAGTATGCATTAGGCTATAAGTTATCATTCCATATATGAGTGGAAATCCAAACTGAGAAGGTACTAACATAAAGAAAATTAGCTCATAACTTGTCTCCCATACTTACTAAGGCAATTCCATCAGTATTTAGCTATCATTTCTTCCTACACCCATAAGTGCTACTTTCCCTCCAAAAAATTAAGCACTGTGCAGATGAGCAAAAATAAGATCCAACAATTTATTCACCTGACTCTCACCATTGACCATCTCTGCACAACAGCAAACAACAATTGGATACTAAAAACTGCTAGTGCAACCTTTTTGTTTAACCTGTTCACTCTAAAATTAATAAATGATGACTGCTTCACTCCATTTTAGAACAATTGCCAGACTGAGAGTGCATTTTGTTTCCTTAGTAACCAAAATAGTGCAGTACTTTAGCAACTTCCTTCTGCCTTATCATTAGCTGAAAGGTCTTACATAAAGACTCCCCCAACAACCGGGAACATAATACCTTGAACAATAAAAAATATCAACAACCTGGCTAAATTTAGAATAGTGTTTAAAAGGTACCAAACTACAAAAATGAAATATAATGTGACGTCCCTGCACTGGCCCAGTAATCTAGGAGCCTCAAGGCTCACTACTGGCAACAGTGAGGGATGTACACAATGGGAGGATAACAAGTACACACACAGTAAAATACAATTTCCCTTAAGAGCACGCAGAGACCACAGTCAGTCTGGGGCTGGTTTCTCCTTCTTTCTCCAGATCCCCAATAAGACTGCCAATGGCACAGCTATAGGGCTGAAATCTCAGCTGAGTCGTCAAGCCAAAACCTCCAGCACCTTTTCTGTCAAACCAGTGCTTCATGTCCCTGCCCAAGTAGATGACACACACTTTGAGGTTTGATTTATATACAAACACACATACACACACCTCAGAAAGGTTGGCACAGGTTTACTAGCTATGCCCCCTTCTGCCCAGACTGTAAGGTAGTTAGCACTGCCACCAACCACTCTTTATCAGCTACTTAAGGCCCTTAACAAAGGCTGTCCAATCCTAGTGTGTAATGTTACTATTATCCAAATGGTAGTTTTGACCAAGACTTGCAAGCCTATTTAGGAATAGAATACAGTGTCACCAAATACATATGCAAGTACTGTAAGAGCATAAATATGTCTCATAGATATCAGCTACCAAGATAGGTTTAAATAGATATTTAATAATACATAATAATATAACAAATCAATACTCAGAAAACAAACACAGTTACTTCAGAGTTCAAAATCACACTAAATATTTTTAAAAACATTGCAGGACAGTCTCAAATAAATACAGAAAACATCTAAACTAATATTTATTATATTCCTATCTGTATCTAAAAGAGATACTATGCCCTAAATCTTACTTACAGAGCAAAGCAAGTACAGATGGTGATAATGAGTAGATGTTCTTGCTAGGTCCAAGACAAAATATAAAATGCACAATCTCTATCTGAGAAGGTTCTTAAATTAATATCAAACATTACTGATGGGTTAGTCACCTCACAGTAAGATGTTGTCCTGTTTGATTCTCAGCTAAAGCGTCTTCTGTGTGGAGACATGCGTGACTGGGCATACCTTCATTGAAGGTTGTGTGTCAGAGCTGGCAACTCGGCACATAGAAATCTACTGCCAATCATTAGCGGACTGGAGTTCCGCTGTGGCGACCCCTAACTTGAAAAAGCCGAAAGACACAATAACAACAACTGATGGGTTAGCTTGGGTGACATCACTCTTTGTCACCTGACGTCAGTTCCAAGGCTAAACAGAAACTTAACAGAATTTTAACATCCCAGTGTGAGAAATACATATCTCTCAGATGTTTACTTAGAACTGTGTAGCTGCTATGAAGACATAAAGCAATAAAACACTTTACATTTTAAACCTAGTATTTACTTTTCTTTCCAGACAATAGAAAAAATTCTAGCTCTAGACATTGTGTTGGGTATTGAACTGATACTGAGAGATAACATATTTTGTTTATGGCCCAGCTTTGAAAATTATTCTTTTATGTTCCAGCAGGAAGTACTGTGGTTACATTCTTGAAGCTAAAACATAACATACAGTTATGTATAAATCATATCAATATTCACAAATGACATAGAATTATTTACAAAATTCCAGATAGCTGGACTGGCAGTGTAACATTTCTACCCTACCCCCCACCGAAAACTCAAGTTAGTTTTTCAAGTGACCTTTGAGAAACATTGCTTGAGAGGGCTGAGCTTATCTGGGAATACCTTACCCCATTCCCTGTCCTGAGAGCCCATCTGTGTTGGCATTGCTAATCCCACTGCAGTGCTGCACTGTCATGTCATATGCTTGCAACCCTAGGCTCCACCTTAGTAACTTGGCATTTTGCTGGCTGGCTCAACGTAGCCATGTTATGGATTGTGGTCTGTAACTACAATGAATTTCCTTCCATACAGATAAGACTGACATTTCTGCAATGCCCACAATTTGGCTAGGCATTCCTTTTCTACAGCTACATAGCATTCCTCCATGGGTCATAGCCTACAACTGAGATATACCACTGGGTGCTATTCTCCCTCTGAGGAAATCTGGGTAAGTAAAACTCCCACCCCATGGTTTGAAGCAATCACCTGCACAACAAAGTATTTGCTGTAATTTGGACTGGCTAACACAGGGGGTCCTCCCAAAGCTCCTTTAAGCTTCTGTAATGCCTGCTCATATGCTGGGGTCCACACTATCTTATCCGGCCTGTTTTTCCTTGTCAGGTTTGTGAGGGGAGCAGCTATGGTACTATAATTGGGGACAAACTTTCTGTAGTACCCCGCTGTCCATAAGAATGCCCTCACCTGCTTTTTAGTAACAGGGGCAGGCCATGCCTGAATGGCTTCCACTTTGACAGGTTCATGCCTGATCTTACCACTCCACACTCTGTGTCCCAGGTAGAAGACCTCTGCCATATCCACCTAACACTTACTGCACTTAATGGTCAACACTGCCCTCTGTAGTCTGCCCAGCACCTCCCAGACATGCTGAAGTTGCTCTTGTCAGGAATGGCTGTAGATAGCAATATAAACTAGGTAAGCAAGGGCAAAATCTCCTGCTCCTGCTAGGATATCTACCAGCATCTGAAAAGTTGCTGGGGCTTTTTTCATCCAAAAGGTCATCTTCATGATCTCATACAAGCCAAAAGGAGTCACAAAGGCTGACCTGTCTCAAGCACTGGGAGTCAATGGCACCTGCCAGTAACCCTTGGTAAGATCAATAGTGGTACGATACTTAGCTCTACCCAGTTACTTCAGGGCTTCATCTATCCTATGCATGGAATAAGCATCTGACTCTGTGTGACTATTTAATTTCCTGTAGTCCACACAGAATCTGGTGCTTCCATCCTAATTTGGTACCAGCACCACTGAGGAGGCCCAAGGACTGCCAGACTCCTGGATTACCCATAGTTGAAACATATCTTGTATCCCCTCCATCAGAGTCTGTTTGACTCTCTCAGGCACCCTATAACAGACCTGCTTAATAGCCCTTTGGGGTCCTGTATCTACATGGTGCTGCAGCAGGTGGGTGCACCCTGGTTTCCCAGTGAACATATCCGCAAACTCCTGTAACACTGCTTGGATTTCTCACATCTGGGTAGTGGATAGCTGCTGGGACATTGCTACCCCTTCCACTGAGGTGTCGGTCCAAGCCTCACTGAGGGGATCAGTCACCAAATCCCCTCAGACTCCTCCTGCCATCCACTGCAAATAATCAGCACAAGGGCCTCTCTGTCATGGTAAGGTTTCATCATGTTAACATGGTACAGTTTGTGCCCCTGCCTCCTTCCTAGCAGTTCTGCCATGTAGTTAACATCACTGGCCTTCCTTACCACCTTTTAGGGTCCCCTCACAAGCTGCTTGCAGCTTGTTCTGCCTGACAAGAATGGGAACCATTACCTGCTGTTCTACAGCATACTCTCTAGCTTGAGCATTCCTGTCATACCAGACCTTTTTCTGCTGTTGGGCTTCTGTTAGGTTCTTCTGGGCCTATCCCATGAGTTCCCTGAGCCTTGTCCTGAGGTTTAGGACATATGCCACAACAGACTCCTTGTGGGATTCACACTCACCCTCCCACTCATCTTGAATCAAATCTAGAGGTCCCCTTACCCTATTCTCGTACAACTCAAAGGGTGAAAACCCTGTGGATTCCTGTAAGCAAACAACAGGTGGGGCAAATACTTGTCCCATTCTGTTTTAAACTGGTCTGAAAATGCCCATAGCATGGACTTGGGTGTATAGTTTAACCTCTCAACAAGACCATTCATTGGGGATGGTGGGGGGGGGGGGTTGTCTTTAGGTCCTTCACCCCACAGTGCTTCCATGGACAAGCCAGCATGTGTGACATGAAATTGGCACCTCTGTCAGTCAGTATTTCTTTTGAGAAATCTACCCTGCTGAAAATCTCAAACAAAGCATTTGCCACTTTTTCTGCCTCAATGGAGGACAGAGCCACTGCTTCAGGGTGTCTGTTAGCATAATCTACTACCAGTAGGATATACATTTTCCCTGTGGAACTTGGGATACTCAGAGTCAAACAGCATCAATAGCTACCCTATGAAATGTCTCCTCAATCATAGGCAAAGGCGTCAAAGAAGCTTTGATATTTTTGCCCGCTTTGCCTACCTTTCAGCACTGCTCACAGGTCCTGCAGTACCCTATTACATCTCTGGAAATCCCATGGCAATAAAAGTTCTGCATAGTACATCTCTTTGTACGTTTTATGCCCATATGAACTGCAAAGGGAATATCATGGGCTATGGCTAGAAGTGTAAGATGGTAGGATCTGGGCATTAATAACTGGTTGTATTCTCTCACCCTCTAGCACTCCCTCAGAGGTTCACTCTCTATACAGTAACCCTTTGTCCCAGTATACAGATTCCCCCTTCCCTTGAGAATCAGGTGCCTCACTAGCTACCTCCCTCAGTCTTGTAATTTAGGGTCTGGGAGCTGAGCCTCTTTCAACTCTCTCTTTATAATCCTTTCTAGCTCCCCTTCCACAGGAATTCTGGTATCCTCTGACAGTAGTGCCTCACTGTCAGCCTGAGTACTACTACTCACATCTGCCCTTACAGTCACTCTGTCCAAGGGAACATCAGTACCCACAAGCAGCTATAGCTCACATTCATTATCACTGCTACAAGTTAGCTGCCTCCCTGAAGATATCACCGCACCGGTCCTGGCTGCAAGTGTGTGGTCTGTCTGGGTCTCCCAAGGCTACCAGACCCACATACTTGTCTCTAAGCCTAACTTCATGTTCATGTAGCTGCATACACACACAGACTGCATTATCAAAATCATTCTATATCAGGACATCTGCAGGGATATCCTCAAACACACCCACTTGCTGGCTTCCTTTTCCACCCTCCAAGTCAAGGTGAACCTTAGCCAAAGGTGTTTAGAATGTGGTCCCTCCTAAAACTCTGACTGGAGTAGACTGCCAAAATAAGTAGTGCTCCTCTGTAACCATTGCAGGCTTCGCAATGTTTAGGTCAGAGGCTGTGTCTCTCATAGCAGTGGCCTCTTTCCCATCCACTAAGATAGGATATAACCTCCTGTGGTAGTTTGGTACCCTTGTTGTCTTGAGACAACTTACTGCTGGCATTTTGTCATTTCCACTTACTGGCTTGCCCTCTTTTTGTTCCCCACCTTGCCTCCATGGACATCTATATGGTACATGGCCCCACTGGTTGCATTTAAAACATTTAACCCTTGGTCCTGGACATGTACCTGGATTAGTGGCTTCTCCTGCTACTGGCGGACACTGTTGGGGCAGTCTGGGATGCTCACTATGGGTTCCCTTAGACCCACGAGCAGCACTAGGTATACCTTTCCTGTGCAGTGATGCCCTGCTTGCTAGATATAGGTCTCCCTTCTTCTCCAACTCATCTGCTGTAGTGCATTGTCATTCAGCTAACCAGATTCCCTTGTTCTTAGACAACATGCTAAGGGCTTATTCCCACATCAAAAGGTCTGCCAGCCCTTCAAAAGTGGTGACCTGACATCCACTCACCCACCTATGAAAATAAGTGCTTATTTCAGCAATATATTCACACACACTTTCATTCGCCTTGTGTCTATGCTCAAAACTTTTTTTTTTCTGTAAGCTTCAGGTGTTAACTTAAAGCATTCTAACAAACACACTTTGACTGTATTATAATTTAAGAAATGCATATCAGACAGTTTAGAAATAACAGTTACAGCTTTACCATGGAGTAAGAGTATCAGTAACCATAACCATTATACTGTTTACATACCCTTTCAAACATGTGAATGAAACTATCAAAATTATCCCCCTCTATAAATTGCAGAAGAAATTTACTGACCTTTGTTGCTTCTGGGGTTCAGTTACACCCTTCTCCATTATGTCCATGATGCTGGTGAAGAGTCAGAATCTCATTTTCATGTTGGCTCTGTCTCTTGCTCTCCTCAGCTTCCAGGCATCACAGTTTCTCATTTTCCTCAGCCTCTAGACATTGCAGGATTTCATTTTCCTCAGCCTCCAGGCATCTCAGTCTCTCTGCTGCCTCTGTTTCCAAATTATTGGCCTCCAGCTCAAGTCTCTTTAACTCCAGATGTATTTTTAAGCCCTCTGTGGAAAAGTTGAACTGACCATTTTCTGAGAGCTGTACATTCCCAAGGTCAGTCTGATTGTCCTCCTGGTTGCTATCCTGTGATGTAGCTGTGACTAAAACTTCAATAATTTCTGCCTTATTCAGGTTGACATGCACCAGTCCTTTAGCCTGACACATTTTGGCCCACTGGCTCCTTGACAGCTTGCCATACTACTCTGCTGACATGCTTGCCTGCTCTCCCTGACTAACAAAGCTAACAAAAAATAAAACAATTGTGATATGAATTCTGAATGTTTGCTGCGTAGCTAACTGAGAGTACAAACACCTTCAGTGACCACTGTACACAAGCTACAGGAAATAAATATCCACACCACTACAAGCCAATTAATATGTGATGTGACTATCCCACTGCCAACCAATTAATATGTGATGTGGATATCCCATCACTGTCCACCAATTAATATGCGGTGCCCCTGCACTGACCCAGTATTCAAGGAGACTCAATCTTCACCACTGGCAACAGTGAGGGATGTACACAATGGGAGGATGACAAGTACACACACAGTAAAGTACAATTTCCCTTAAGAGCACACAGAGACCACAGTCAGTCTGGGGCTGGTTTCTCCCTCTTTCTCCAGATCCCCAATAAGACTCTCCACTGGCACAGCTATAGGGTTGAGATCTCAGCTGAGTGGTCAAGCCAAAACCTCCAGCACCCCCTCTGTCCAACCAGTACTTCATGTCCCTGCCCAAGTAGCTAACGTGCACACACTTTGAGGTTTGATTAATACACACACACACACACACACACACACACACACACACACACACACACACACACACACCTGGGAAAGGCTGGCACAGGTTTACTAGCTATGTCCCCTGCTGCCCAGACTATAAGGTAGTTATCACTGCCATCAACCTCCCTTTATAAGCTACTTAAGGCCCTTAACAAAGGGTGTCAAATCCTACTGTGTAATGTTACTGTTATCTAGTTTTGACCAAGACTTGCAAGCCTGTTTAGAAGTGGCCTGCACAGTGTCTCCAGATATATAAGCAAGTCATCTAAGAGCTTAAAAATGTCACACACATATCAGCCACCAAGACTGGTTTAAATATATTTAATAATACATAATAAAAGAACAAGGCAATACTCAGAAAATACATACAGTTACTTCAGAGTTCAAAATCACAGGAAATATTTTAAAACAAGATTGCAGGACAGTCTCAAATAAATACAGAAAACATCTAAAATAATTTTACTATATGCATATCTATATCTAAAAGTGATACTATGCCCCAAGTCTTACTTACAGAGCAAAGCAAGTGCAGATGGTGATGATGAGTGGATGTTCTTGCTAGGTCCAAGTCAAAATACAAAATGCACACTCTCTCTCTGACAGAGTTCTTAAATTAATATCAACCATTACTGATGGGTTAGCTTAGGTGACATCACTCTTTGTCACCTGAGTTCAGTTCCCAGGCTAAACACAAACTTAACAGAATTTTAACATCCCTGTGTGAGAAATACATATCTCTCAGATGTTTGCTCAGAACTGTGTAGCTGCTAGGAAGTCATAACGCAATAAAACACATTACATTTTAAACCTAGTAATTACTTTTCTTTCCAGACAATAGAAAAACTTCTAGCTCTAGACATTGTGTCTGCTACTGAACTGAAACTGAGAGATAACATCTTTTGGTTATGGCCTAGCTTTGCAAGTTAATCTTGTACGTTCCAGCAGGGTATGTTGTAGTTACATTCTTGAAGCTCAATGCATAATATACAGTTCTGTATAAATCATATCAATATTCACAAATGACATAAAATTATTTACAAAATTCCAGATAGCTGGGCTGGCAGCACAACATATAACATAAATTATTACCTTCTTCCAAAGCACAAATCATTATTCCATTGTCTCTTTGACTGTTGCCTTCTTACATGTAGCTTTTCTTTTTTATAAAATTACTTTGAAAATATGAAAACAAAAAGACACTAGAATATAGTGAACTGGTGTTAAAATGTCAGTAATTTAATAATTCCTGATGAAGTGCACCCTCTAGGCAAAACACTGAAGTAATAGCAACACCTATGTTAGCCTAACAAAAAGGTAATGCATCACATTTTTATTCCATTGTCCTTATATTTTCTGTTAGTTAGCATTTCTTATTTTTACTACAGTTTTGTGAACATGTAAATGGATAAGAGAATGTCATAGTATAAACATACTATTGTAGACCGAATTTTGTATACAACTATTCTTCACATAATTAAATACTTTACTTGTACAATTATATTTAATAGTTGAGAAGACACTCTCCAGGATTCAGTAAACTTCCATGCAGGAATAGCTTATTCCTGCATGGAAACAACTGTTTAAGAGCAGCATGGCAGCATGCCATGCATAGTTATGAAGGCACACTGCCTCTGCTCCTAAACAGACATGGAGCATGAACAAGTGTAGGGGTTGTGTCTGAGAGCAGAGCTCTCACAATATAAATGTCCCTGCACTCAAGAATTGCCATTCGGCAATTCCAATGAGCGAGAATGCTCCTAGGGGGTTGCCACCTCTTCAAATGCCCAAAGTGGGACTGTTAGTGTACAAACATGACATGTTGCAGGACAAAACATACCCACAGCCATTGCAAAGGTCAAAGTCACACTTTCTGGGAAAACCCTATGCTCATAGCAATTGAAACACACCAGAATTTCTGTCATATGTGCAGATGCACACAGACATCCACAGCAATAAGTGAACCCTGTCCCTTCCAAGAGAAAAATAACACTAAATTTTTTTTTTTATCAAACTGATTAAATTTAACCATAGCTGCGTGGGTTTGCCCATGGCTTAGCTATGGATACTCTAGCTTAAATGGCACAAGAAGGTAAATAGCAAGATGCATTCAGTAGAATCAGTACTGCAAATGTTTAGTGGTTAGAGTGTTTGCTTTGTGAGCAATCATTCCTGGTTTGATCCTCATTGTAGTAAATTCCATTTTTCATGTGAAAGCAATTTATGAACAATTTCTTTTGCTGTATAACCTACTAAATAACATATATTTGTGAACTGGAGTACTGCAATAAGTGCAGATGTGAGGTGTAATTGTAATAATGTGGTAAAATCCACAGATAAACCCAAGTGCCCCATACAGTATACGTAAACATGAATCAGGGATACCAAACAAAGTTATAATGTGTAATGAATGATAAATCAATGCCATATAGCAAATAGTGTAAAAATGTATAAAGTGTTGAAATCTACCACTTTCTCAAGACCCATGTTTCATTTCTTTCTAAATGAATGTGGGGTTAAATGGCAGTAAGCACTTCTAAGCAGTAGTAAGTGGGTTTAAGCCTGTTTACATGGGGGGAAGCAATGCCTACACAGGTTAAGCAATTTTGAGGCTAACTGAGTGTAAGAAAATTTAACCTGAAGTTAGCATTGCTTACCATCACACAAACCCACGCAAACCCACTTACAACTGCTTAAAAGTGCCTTAATCACTCTGTATCTAAAATTCCCTGTTTTGCCCAGCAACAAAATAAACATCCATTGCAGGTCATGAACCCAGGAACCTGTACACTATAGTCACATAATTTAACCAGTAAGCCATCACAACTGTACATAAAACTGAAGTATACCCAAACAGATCCTCACTAAAGCAAAAACACAATTTACATGTGAAAGGAATCAATAAACAATTTTTTGTTGTATAACCTACTAAATAATGGGTCTATATTAGAACATTGAATGTTTAATAGTTCAAGTCACTAAAGGTCGACCTTTAATGATCGAACTATTAAAACATAGAATGTTCCTAAAAAATAATTAAAAAAAAGAAAAACTAAAGGGTGTAGGCAGGGGGTCAAGCCCCCCTGCACCCCCACACCCACCGCTACTTAAATATACCAACTTCAAGACAGCACTACATTGAAGTAAATGGAAATCTCCCCTTATGGAGATTTCTGTTTGCACATTCAAAATTCTGAATGTTTGCTTTTGTTGTGTTGACAATATCAGATTCGATATTGTCGGCTTTCGACAATATAATATAGACCCCTAAATAACACATATATATATATATATATATATATATATATATATATATATATATATATATATATGTGTGAACTGGAGTACTGCATTAAGTCCAGATGTGAGGGGCCATTGTAATAAAGTGGTGAAATCCCCCGATAAACACAAGTACCCCATACAGTGTATGTACACATGAATCACGGATACTAAACAAATATATAACGTAATGAATGATAAACCAATGCCAAACAGCAAATATTGTGCAAATTTAAAAATAAGCAACACACACTTCTGCTTACCAGGTGTAAGCAATGCATAACCTAGCTAAATAGATTTGCCCATTGGTATGCCCCTTTAACCAATGCCAACCTTAGGTAAGCAGGTTTGCCCATAGCTTAGCATTTTCAAAACTGTCCAGTCATGGCAAAGTGCAGGAAATCAGTCCTATTTAAACCCCACGCATGGGAATACATCTCATAACTGGTTGCAGCTTCCTCCTGGAGGCACAATGGCTGGAGTTTGGGAAGGATCGCACTTCTGAGTGCAGCACTGGGGCATCCAGGAGTCCAAGGTCATGGCAAGACTCCTGGTAAAATAACATGAAGAGAGACTGCTGCAGGGCAAGTACCAGGGTTCCCAAAATAAAGTGGAAGTCTGGGACCATCTCGCCTGTGACCTCATCAGTGCCACTGGCATCCCTCAAACTGGTGAGCAGGTCAGGCATCACTATGCTGACCTGAAACAGAGGAAGTGGGAGCTCTTGCATCAGTGAATTCAATAAGTTCAGCAGGGAGATGTTCCAGCAGTGTGTAAGTACTCATTCTACTAACTGTTTAATAATTACCTAGCTCATGTATATTATGGATAAGTATGGCTAAATATTCCTCTTATGTCTCTGACAGCTGCCACGGGGCGGGCTGTGAATCAGGAAGCCCATGCATGTAGGCTGCAAAGGCTGCATCTCGAGGCAGGTTAGTAATAATCTTGCATGTACTGTCATAAGAAATAAATCTAAAAGTAGTAGAAAGTTAATTGACAGTATAAAACCTGTACTGTACATGGGATGTACTGAATAAACCAGACAATATGGCAGGAAGAGTCTCATATAGGTTGTATGTAAATAAAAGGGGAACAGCCTGGCAATAAAGGTCTAACTCCTGGACTGCTTGTATTTACTCTTTTATCATATGGTAATGTAGTGTTGCATTCTCTTAATAGAACTGTTGTATTAAGCACTGTTACCCACACTGTGTTACGTAAAATGTGTAGGAATGTCTATATATGACTGCTGTAATCACAAGGTCATATTGTACAACTGAGGGAGACTTAGACAGAAAGTGAAAAGATACACGACAAAATCCAAATAGCACACTCAACTGTGATGTAAACTGTCATATTTTTAACACACACACAGCCATGGTTCAAATCCTGGAAGGGGTAGTAAGCTGTATGCATAATCATACCCCTCAACTGTACAGATTTTGTCAGAAAGTTCAGATAATTGGCTTAATTTTCCTGCCTGTCACCATGTCCCCCTGGCAAATCAGTGGGATGATGCCAGACATTTAGGCAGCAAATGATGACATACAACTGATTATCAGACATCGTAACCATCAGAAATATATCTATAAGAACAAACCTGTCACTCTAGCAATTCACCAAAATGTTATGAGAGTAATATGCAAATGATGTCCCATCTGTAACCCCAGAGTGTGTGCAGTAACAGAGTGAGACGTGTGTGCATAATAATAACGTGGAAATTGGTAATATGTGTGACAACATTCAGGTAGTGTTCACAGACATTCCCTCCACAGGTCTGTTAGATAAGAAAACTGAGCCTGGAAATAAAAGATTGAAATCCTGGACTGGTTCTGTTTAGTCTGGTATTGTATGGCATTGTTAGTGTTGCAGTTTCTCTGAATAATAAGGTATTACTCATTACTGTCACCCAAACTGTGCTACATAATAAAACTGACTAGGAATCCCTGTATAAGACTGTTGTAATTACAAGGTCAGATTGTAAAACCACGGGAGACGTATAGACAGAAATCAGTGAAGAGATACACAGCAATAACTAAATAGCACACTCAACTGTGATGTACACTGTTTTATTTTTAGGAGACACAGCCATTGTTCAAATCCTGGGAG
Source organism: Protopterus annectens (assembly GCF_019279795.1). NCBI lineage: Eukaryota > Metazoa > Chordata > Ceratodontiformes > Protopteridae > Protopterus > Protopterus annectens. The sequence continues at coordinate 341,054,762 of NC_056728.1, read as the reverse complement.
TGGTAGTAAGCTGTATATAGAATCATACTCCTCAACTGTACAGATTTGTTCTGAATGTCCAGATAATTGGCCCATATTTGCTGCCTGTTACCTTGTCCCCCTGGTAAATCAGTGTGATTATCTCTGAAATTTAGGCAGATTTTAATGACATATAACTGACTGTCAGACCTGTAAATATTCAGAAAATGTATATGAAAACAAACCTGTCATTGTAGCAACTCACCAAATGTTTATGAGGGCAATTGTCAAAATATGTTGCAGTTCAACCTGCATGTTGCACATCTGGGGCCCACCCTGGGGCCTCTCGTTTGCTGGTCCTACACCACCTTCAAGTGGAATTGCCTCAGGGGATGAGGCTCACCCCCCACCCGGGAGCAGGCGCAGACAGGAAACTGTCACCCATCGCCAGGTCCAGGGTCTAGTGCGTAGCAAGCTCTGCAGGGAATTTGGAGATGAGCTATGCCAGCTTGAGAGCCACATGGTGCATTTAGATGGTCAGCCTGCCCCCCCTACCCAGCCCCAGCACAGCCACCTTCATGGCTGTGAAGGTGCAGTGGTGACTGCCCATGGGTGGGGACCTCAGTCCCACTGTTTTCATTTGGGGGTTCATGGGCTTTCAACTTCCAAATACCCCTCCCCATGCAGGGTGTTTACCCCCCACATGTGTCATATACCGCCCCTGTATGCTTCCTTGCCTGTCTTGTCTGTCATCCTACCCAACCTAACTCCCCAAATATACCTACTATCCTTCCCCAATACCCCACTCTCACCTTAAAAAAAGAAAGAAATGGCAATCTGTTCGCAAAAAAAAAAAAATCTTGCCCCATACATAGCTATCCAATCTGGTCTAATTGGCTTCATAACATATTATTGTTGTCCTCACCCCTCTCTCAGGAGTTTGAGTGCCCAAATCTACTTCCAAATCATTGTATATGCACAGCTGTTGCTGTAGAAGAAATGGGCAGCTATGGGTCTTCCCTACACATGTCCTGCACATCCCTAGCTTTTTTCCCTACTGTCTTTCCCTCTTTGTGCCTCTTTTCCACTACTTTCCTATCACCACTTTTTCTTTTCTTTTAAAGAAATTAGTGTGGGGGTAAGCAGGAGTAAGCACTTTTAAGCAGCAGTAAGCAAGTTTAATCCTGTCTGTGTGGGGGTAAGCAATGCCTACACAGGATAAGCAATTTAGAGGCCAAATGAGTGTAAGAATATTCAAGCAGAAGTTAGCATTGCTTATCATTGGAAAACCCATGCAAACCCGCTTACAACTGCTTAAAAGTGCCTTAATCACTCTGTATCCAACAGTCCTTGTTCTGGCAATCAACAAAATAAACAGCCTTTGCAAGTCTCGAACCCAGGACCCTGCACACTACAGCCAAAGTGATTTACCACTAAGCCATGTCAGATATAAGTAACTGTGATGTTTTGCCAAACAGCACAGTCATTCAACAGTACAGGAAATTTATACATATAGATGTATGTATGTATATATATATATATATATATATATATATATATATATATATATATATATATATATATATATATATATATACACATATGTATACATCTATATACATACACATATATATATATATATATATATATTATATATATATATATATAATATATATATCTATAAATGTCTACATGTATATGTCTATATATATATATATATATATATATATATATATATATATATATATATATATATATATATATATATATATATATAAAATAACACAACAAATACATATATGACCAAAGGCACTGTTAATGGGTTGAGAGTCCCACTTTAAGTACCTCTTGTAATTATTGATATCATCCCCTCCTCCATAGCCAAACAGAT
>NC_056728.1:341040413-341047913 GCF_019279795.1 Protopterus annectens | reverse complement strand
ACTGCATCACAGTGGTCACCATGGTGGCATATCTGAAGGGTATATAAGAGTCCTGCAATATAACTAACAACTTGTCATTGCAAGATGTGTGCACAGAGATGAAATAATGGTGGGAGAAATGGCCTACAGTAGGGACACGTCTGAAACATCACCCTTAAACAGTGCTACAACAGTCTATATACCACTATTACAATGGCAACTGTTACAGAGCTACACTATGGCATATCACAATACTGCATTCCACAACCCTTACAACCTGTAATATGGTCCTAATTTGAGCAATGAATGTGTAATATGGAATCCTATGTTAGGCCAGCAAATATGGGGAATACATACCTTCACAAACACTGGAAGCATATGAGTGAATACACTCCAAATAACATATTGTGGAGGCAGCTTTCGAGGTACTGACAGCATGCACTCTTCATGAGTATGGACCTTCCAGCAAGTACAGGTCCCCAATGTCACACCAAGAAATGGTCTGCTGTCCAAGACGTTTGGCCATCAAATGTCACCACTTACCTGCAACAGAGGCAGCTGTGGCTTGCAAACATTTTACAAGCCATGGAATGGATCCCATACCCAACAGGTAGCACCCAGGAGTTGGACATGTAGCCTTACTTCACCATTGCATATTCCATGGCAAACAGTGCAGACAGTCATGTATTTGGCGAGGATGTATGGGACAGGATTAATGCAGAAAAAAAACAGACGGCCACCAAGACAGATGATGACACATGTTGCAAACTGGTAATACAGGCTGCCTAGTGACATGCCACAACACTGAGGGTGTTGCAGGAATGTCTAGCAAGTACTGGCTGTGCAGTACCTGTGTCAGCAATTGCCTGGACTCTGCATAAGTGTGGCCCATGGGTTAGGATAATCAGATGGGACAGTTATACCCAGGAAACATCAGCCAGGGCTCTCTACAGGTAGCATATGCATAACAGCAAAAGTCCCCCAAAGGCATGCGTTGCAATGTATACTGGTGTAACAAGACAAAGTTGGAAGCCTACAGACAGTATCAATTAAGATACATGTGCTGCACAACAAACACCTCACCCCACCTCAGGTCCACCATCCCCATCTGTACCTTGCTGGTGCCAGTGTACACCTGTATGTTTGCCATTCATTAGCAGGGACTAGGCCGTTACACATGGTGTTCAGAGTTTGGGACACTGCAAAATGACACATATGTGTAGGCCATAGTTGTCAAGCATCTGCAAAAAGTCTGAGAATGGGGAGGGTGTCATTCTGAAACACAACAGTGCACTGAAGCAGAGATCCAAAGCTCCATAAGAATGGCTGTATCTGCACATAGTCAAGGCCATGAATTGTGGCAGACATAACCCTGACTCCACAGCAATAGCGATGGCACTGTGTGACTTCCAAGGGCTGTGCACATGAATTGACCTTGCAATCATGCAGAGTTGAGGGACATTTGTAGGGCAGAGTGACCAAATACTGGCAAATGCAGATGGCCCATGCTAGTATATGCTTCCAGGAATAGTGACTGCTGTAGTACACATAACAGTTGATGCAACAAACCATCATGATATGGATGTGCACACATATGCCCCCACAAATTGTATACATCTCATTCAGCATCTACACATTTGTCTGATACTGCATTTGATTGCACAGGTCATATGTCACATAACAGGTTTGTGTAATGTTAGCATATGCAGTAATGTGGCCCCATGGCATATCAGGGAAATGGGTGCCATATCAATAAGAGTGTGTGTACAATCCCCATAGCCAGGGTAAGGTTTGAAGGTTGTCAGTGTAATTGTATTTTATTGGCCATACATGCACTGCTGATGATGAGATCTGTAAATCAGACATCAGGCATTCACAAATGATATCTGTACACATATCAGCCCAGGTATGTGTTGGACAAACACATAGGGGCTGTGAGCAACAGACCAAACATATCTGATACTCATATACACATTCAGCAATGGTGTGTACACCTGTGAGGTATGGTGCACAGTACATGCCAGGGTGCCGAACAGTCGCACAGCAATATTGTGTACATGGGTGCAGTGTGTTCCAGGAGAAGGAGAATCACCTAACATAACCCATGCATCACAGAGATGTATAATGTTAGTAACAGGGATTGACCATAGCTGCACTGCATGCTGTTGAGTGCCATATGTCATGCATGTTGACAGGTAGGTAATGAGAGGTATATGTGTAATATCTTTGTGTAATCTCACCTGTAAGTGTGTGTGTGTGTGTGTGTGGGGGGTGAATTTGTCTGTAAGTGTTATCTGGTGGAGTGGAGGGGGGGTTGATGTATGTAGAATACATGTGTGTATGTGTGTGTGTATTTGTGTGTGTGTCTTAGTGTGTGTGTGTGTGTGTGTGTGTGTGTGTGTGTGTGTGTGTGTGTGTGTCTGTGTGTCCATGTATGCACATGTGTGAGTGTAGGGTTGTTCATACCTCTCAACTTTCCTTAGAAATCATGCAGTAGATGGATATGGACAGACACATTAGACACCAGGAATAGTTTTGTGAAATGTAATCACAGGAAAGCTGATAGAATAATAAAGTCTGCAGCATGAAAGATGCATTGGGAGGGAAAACTAGACAACAAGGGTACTTTTTTAATTACAAACAGCAGAAAGGTGAAAGAATACCTAAGTATGCAGCACTACAGATGCATTGGGGAATTACTAGACAACACCAGAGAGTGTTTCCAAATATTACTGTAGTCCACATAAAAAGTTAATAGAGCAACAGATCTTGCATCTACTGAACAATAGTTAAGTATGAAACTCCAGTGCGTGACATTATTGACTGACTGTAGTAGCCCATAACATATGGGGACCATGCTAAAGATGTCTGGACAAAACCAGGGTAAACACTTGCTGACATCAGGGAGTCTTTGAAAAAAAATTACTCCAAGCAAGTTCAAGAGTTAATGGAGTAACAGGTCATGTTTTGTAATCACTTTTCTGAGCAATTAGAAGAATGATACATTAATGATTGATATTATTGACTGTAATTATTCAAGACTGAGGTAGGATGGGGAAAGTAAGAGAAAAAAACTAGGGACATTCTGTAAACTCAAGGACAGGTAAGTAGTATGGTGGAATGTCAAGGTGTGTGTTTGTGTGTGTGTGTGTGTGTGTGTGTGTGTGTGTGTGTGTGTGTGTGTGTGTGTGTGTGTGTGTGTGTGTGTGTGTGTGTGTGTGTGTGTGTGTGTGTGTGTGTATGTGTGTATGTGTCTGTGTGTATACTGTTAAGCAATGACATACAGGTCTTAAAGTGCGTTTCTTGCTTTCCCCTCACAGGTGGTGAGGTGGGTCAGAGTCCCCCTGCAGGCAATCTGATGTTGGTGTCCATACAGACACTGAAAATGATGATAGGTATGTTGAGGCATGGGCAGGGTTGTCAGGGGCTGAAGCTGTGCCATCGTTTGACATTCCACTGTCATCCACCCCATTCCCTTACACAGTCACATTGCCTATACATACCCCATCACCAATGGCCATAGCTGAGGGACAGTTGGCAGTTGGTGGCAAGGGACAGGACAGTGTGGTATCTATGATACGTGTGTTTGGACACAGCAGCCATAGTCAGATGTCCGGTGGGGTACCACATAGGCAGATTACAGGGTGCTCATCGGAGGGCTGCAGGTTATCATGCCCTTGGCAGAAGTGCCACATCTGGTGCCACAAGATGCATGTTTCAGGCTGTCAGGCATGTATGGAATGGTACACCAGACAGGGTCTGAGGCTGCAGAGGGCTACTCATTCAGCAGTTAATGACAACATCCATGATCTTGCAGGTGCCCTCTGTTATATTTCAGAGGTCATGGATAGTTGGTTGGGTGAGATGGTGGCAATCCTTGAATGTGGAATGTCTGTACTCGAGGATATGGTGGGAGTGGTGCAATGGCCATGTTGATGTAGACCAGCAACACCAACAGCTGGAGGTTGAAGTGGATGTGCCAGAATACAGAGCAACTCCTGTAGTGGCAGCTTCAGCCCCAGTACTGCAGGGGGGTTCTGTCCACACCACGCCACAGCAGGCCATGTGCACATGGCCCTGACCATTCCCAAGAGGGACCTGGATCCAGTGGACATATGTCATCATCAGGGGAGAGTACCATATCATGGCTTGTACCCGGTGTTGCCCATGGAACCCCTGTCAGGCACAGTTCTCATGTCTGTGGCCGGAGACAGTGAACTGCACTCTCTGCAAGATATGGTCTGCAGCTGTCCAACAAACCCCTGTATAGGGCAGACACATGGCAGAACTGTGTGCATGCAGACACACACACATTACCAACACAGCTAGGGCAACCCCATACCTACACACAACACATCATAACAGCCCAATTAATAATTAAACCCCCTCACTCACGCACATGGTGTCAAACGTATGGCTCAGCCTAGGTCTCTGGAAAACTAACATCACACCCTGTGCATATGATGATACCTGTGCCAAATCCCTGTCATCCCATAACATCGATACAGGGACAGGCTAATATGGTTCTGATGCACAGGATGACTGTATTATGGTGTACCAATGTAATGCTGTGTAACACATTCTCAGCAGTAAAGTTTAATGCTTACATATCAGGAAGTGTAGCTGTCCAGCCATAATGCATTATAGCTGTTATTAACACTGAGTGATTGTGGTCTCCATAATGTATTCCGTTTTTGTTGTAGGTGTCCATGTGTCAGCAGGCTGATGGTCTGCTGTTGTATCCTACATGGGATATGGCACTGTGGTGACAGCTTGGCTGTGTCATATCCTGCATACAGATCAACACATGGCACAGGTCTGTATAACAGTTACTGCATGTGCCACATGGCTGATAGGTCTGGGGGTGTATACAGGTGAGTGCATGGTGGCTGATATCAGCAGCCCTTCTACAGTGGACAATGATAAGTGTACTGGGTGGTACACACCACATGTTTGTGTATAACACACACATAGGCTTTTGTGTTGATGCAATACACAGAGAATACTGTACACATGGATGTACGTACCTGTGCAAGAAATCCATTTTAGCCTATGTAATTCCACCAAGACAGAATAGGCACAACAACACATTGGGAACTAAGCAGTCTACTAGTTTAATGTCATTGATGATGGTACTGGCAGGGTATATGTCCCCTTCTCCAATATCATGCAATCCTCAACTCGGTAAAAATAGGTGTGCTGGTGTGGGTGGCACAGCCCTACCCTTTGGAGGGTGTGAGGTGTTGTAGAACCACAGATAGTGTGATAGACAATTACTTAACCTGTTAACATGAACTGTACAGTATTACAGCCAGCTAAGCAGGGGGATACACTTAACAGTAACTGCAATGATGGTGGCTGTGTCCACAAGAGCCACACCCAGGCTATATATACTGACCCCAGTATCGCTGTGGGCTTGATAGTGTTATCAGTTACCTATATGGTTGATGGTGACAGTGGTCCCCATACAGTGGAACATGGGACATGTACTTGGGTACCATGGTGTAAAGACAGTATACTCAGCACAGACACCCCACAGTGAATATTGTACACACTAAAACCCATGATAATACTCTGACATACCCACCATCATACATTGAACAGGACTGCAATACAACCCCTTGTCTATCCCAAGAATGCTACTACAGGGATATGCATGTAATGCACATGCCACAGGGATAGTAGGGTGATGCATTGTCATGACTCTCCTACGGTCAGCAACATCACTATCCCTAGTATTGTGTGGCAAGACATAGAGTATTAGTAGAATGTGGCCTCAAAATACTGTATCCTACAAATATATACACATGCACACATGCCCACACTTGCTAGAACTCGGAGGGTATCCCATGCCTATCAACCCATTTGTACAACAGTGTTGTGCTGCTACTGCAAGCCCCAGGTAGCCCTTAGGGTGAAGAGTGTAGCAAGGTGCATGTAATGTCCTGTACAGCAGCAGCCACATCTAATTATGGCAATGTGGGGTGCAGTGGGTGTGAAGGGCCGCAGGGTATTATCAATGACAGGTCTACAGACACACAGACACTCTTATTCTCAGTAATGCACACATACACATTTGTCAGTACTGGGGTCCATTGGTGCAGGTTGTTCATAGGTGTGTACCAGGCTATTGTCCATGGAGATATGGGAAGTATAGTGGATGTGTGTACAGTGGTATCATGCCACCTGTCATGTGCCAGCGTGCCATCTATCAACAAATACCACAGGGGATGATCCTCAGGGTGAGAGTTACATGCAACATCCAATCATCTGGTTGCCTCTTGCAGAGGGCCATTGAGGTGCTTCAGTTGACATGTATGCAACATGTATTACATAACATGGTCAGTGTCTGTCTTGGAGACCTTTAACCAAGCGTGTTCTGTTGACTGTGGTAGTGTAGTTGAGGTATCCATGGCATGTGGTGCATACAGGGTGGGGATTCCTAGCAGTGGCATTCATAACACAGCTGGGCAGACATGTCAGTGTCACTCAAGCAAAGATTGCCTGTATGTAGCCAAGATGGAGTCCCGACATCTGCAGATCTGTACAGAAGACAGACAGACATCAGCTAGCCATCTGGTTATGCATTAGGATGGCTGAGTTAACAGATGTCTGACACTGACAGGTATGCCATTACTACATGAGAGCAGCCCTCAATGACATGTCCTATACACATGGTAGTCTACTGTTAATATCCACATGTCAGATCAATATCCAGTAGCAAATACTTAATGACACAGAGATAACACACCAAGAACATGATAGTCAGCCACAGTCCATCTTTGCATGCAGGGGTGATTGGTTCCAGGACTACAATCTGCAATCTACTTTTACTTATGAATGCACTGTCAACAGTAGTAACATAACGATACACTACATGCCAGTGTGACTGCATACAACCTGGGATACTACCCATGTAAGAAACATGTTCAAATGGAAAAGTGTGTTGTACAAGCCATATATACCCATGTGTTCCAGACAGTAGACTCACACCCGTTGCTACTGTAATGACAGCACATAGATGCATGTTATGTACATGAAATTAAATACACGTATTATAGATGCCATTGCCCTGCTATTTTATCAAATCGGAATGTGAGCACTGCTTACAAGGGCTGAGCCATGTTTAGCAGGTTTAAGCATTGCTGCAATATCAATGCTAAGCAGATTTGTGCACTGGTAAGCAAAGCTGAAATGGTGTAAGTGCCTTTTTTGTTTAACCGTACGTTAGCAGAGCTTACTATTGCGCAAATCCATGCAAACCTGCTTAAACCTGCTCAAAACTGCCTTAACCACTCTGTATCCAACAGCCCTTGTTCTGCCCAGCAACAAAATAAACTGCCCTTGCAGGTCTTGAACCCAGGACCTTGTACACTACAGTAACAGCAGTTAACCACAAAGCCATCACAGCTGTGAAGACAGTTATTGTTTTTTCCAATATATTTGTCAGTACTCATACTGAATAGTACTGAACAACTGTTATGACTTCTACAATTGTGTAGTACTTGTTAGTGATATTAC
>NC_056728.1:341030413-341037913 GCF_019279795.1 Protopterus annectens | reverse complement strand
CCAATTGCTGCAGGTGTCGGGTAAGATACATTCCGAATGGGGCATTGTACTCAATCATTGGTCTGATAAGTGAAGAGTACAGGGGAACAATGACCTCCCTTAATCTGGATGTCAATCCCTTCATAATCAGGTGGGCAATGTAGAAGGTCTTCCTAACCACTTTGGCAATGTGAGTGTCAAAAGAAAGGTTACTGTCAACTTGGGTCCCCAGGTCCCTGATAACCTCTTCTGTGCTTAATGGATTGCCACCTATGTGGTAACTTGGGGTTACCTTGTTTTTACCAAAGGGTATGACTATACATTTTTTGGCGTTTAGCTTAAGGCCATGGCTCTGGCAGCAGTTATCTGTTTCTATGAGACCTCTCTGAAGGATATCTGTGTCTGATGGATTTTCAACTATGGCGCCCAGTTTGCAGTCATCTGCAAACTTTGTCAGCCACAATCCTCCTATGTTTGCCTGCACTTCTGAAAAGTAGATGCCGAACAAGAGGGGGCCCAGGACTGAGCCCTGTGGGACACCGCTTGTGACCGGCTTGGAGTCTGACATGGCACCAGCAACTCTAACCCTGTGGGTTCTGTCCTTGAGCCAGTTTGCAACCCATCTTGTGACATATGGGTTTACATTTAAGCTGGTGAGCTTTTCTATGATACCCAAGTGGGGTATTGTGTCAAAAGCTTCTGCAAGGTCAAGGTAGGCTGTGTGAACTGCCTTACCCTCATCAATGGCCTTGGTGACTGTTTCAAAAAAGTCAACCAAGTTCAAGAGGCATGATCTGCCCTTGACAAAGCCGAATTGGGTAGGATCCAATGTCTGTAGGTCCCCTATGTCTTTATTTATGAGTTCCATTATGATCCTCTCTATAGCTTTGCAGACCAGGCTTGTTAAGCTTATGGGGCAGTAATTACCAGGGTCCGTAGAAGCACCGCCTTTTTGGAGTGGGACCACAGTTGCTGTACGCCACTCTTTGGGTACGTATCCTGTGGTAAGGCTAAGATTAAACAGCAGCTTTATGTGTGGGTTTAGTTCCTCATTGAGTTCATATAGCACACAGCCGGGGACACCATCCGGTCCCATTGATGCTGTGTTTTTAGCTTTAGAGAGAGCAGCTCTCACCTGGGCATTTGAGATGATTGGGAGGCTACACTCTGCTGGGATAGATATTTCTCTTTTGGGGGGGAGGGAGGGGAGAAATTTTCACTGAACCTGTCTGCCAGTATGTTTGCAATGTCTGTGGGTTCAGTGATTTTTGTATAATTTTGGACTAATTCTGAGCATATCAGGGAGTTTTCAAAGAAGGCCTTATGATTGTCTTTTGAGTCCTTGGCGATTTTTCTCTCAAAGTTGGCCTTGGATGATTTTATGAGTGATCGTAGATTTTACTAGTATTGATCAGAAATGCCTTCTCTTTTAGGGATTTTGCTCTATCTTGTAGTAGCTTTCTCCTCTTGTTGTAAAGTTTGTTTATGGCTGGGGTCCACCAGATCGGGCGCTTGCCTTTGGTGGAAAGGGTCTTGATTTTATTTGGGATTGCTTGATCCATGCAATCCTGGAGTTGCTCGTAGAAAGCATTTGTAAGGGATTCAGCAGCGTGGGTTGTGGTTTCCAATGGCTCAGGGGCTTTGAAGGATACCACACCAGTCTTAAGAAGTGTGAAGTTGGCTTTTGAGAAGTTCTTCACTGTGGTCTTTTTTGTTGGGAGTGGGGGCGGGATGTGGATCTCCAGTGAGATTAGTTTATGGTCTGATCTAACCAATGAGGGATATACTTCCGGTGTGGAGCATTTTGTCCCCATGTTTGTGATGATCAGGTCTAGTATATTTTCACCTCTTGTGGGAATGGTGACAAGTTGTTCCATAGCATTTGAGTTTATGAACTCCAGGAACCTTTGGGCTAGGGTATTGGGGCTTGAGTAATGTTTCCAGTCTATGTTTGGGTAGTTGAAGTCACCCAATATGATGGTGTTTGGAGAGACATTTATACTCTCCAGTGTCTTCAGGAAGGCTGTGTGGGGTTCCTGAGTTTGAGAGGGTGGCCTGTAACATGCTACAAACTGTAGAGCAGTTTTGCCTATGGTTAATTGCACCTGAATGGTCTCTGATGCTTCGTGAGTTGCCACCAGCCTGGAGGTGTTGGTATCCTTGATGAATATGGATACACCCCCTCCTTTTGTGGTACGGTCCGGGTTTTGGGGCCGGAACGCATGATATGAGGTAAAACCTGATAGTGCCGGGGTGCTCTCAGGAGCCTTGAACCAGGTTTCAGTCACAGCACAGACATCGAAGTTCTCCATACTGAGGAGGGCTTCGAGGGTGTGCATCTTGAGATTTAGACTTCTGGCATTGAGCAGCATTACCCTTAGTTTTTTTCCATTATTGTTTTCTAGGGCGGTGGGTTTAGAATTTGAGCCTTGTCTATAAAAGGCACTATTGGGTGGCAAGAGCCTTTGCCAATATCTGGAAACCCAGGGGTGACAGGTGCAAGCCGTCCCTTGCGAAGCAGTGTGGCTTGTCAAGCATGTCATTCCAGGCAGACAGACATTGGATCCCCTTAGAATGACACCAGAAATTAAGCCAATTATTAAAACTGATTATTTTGTCTCTGTATTGTGGCATCATTCTTGGTGAAGGTAGGATACTGCTCAGGGTCAGGGTCATACCAGCCTGGGCTACATAATCTGAGAGCTCCTTTATGTCTCTTTTCATGTAGTCCAGGGAGGTACATCTCAGGTCATTCACACCAGCATGGACAATGACTGAGTCATACTTGTACTTGCTGTGGAGTGACCTGAGTGCTTGTGTTATGTGTCAGATTCTAGCGCCCGACAGGCAGCTTACTGTGACCATCTCCTTGTTCAGTCTGGTGAGTGGGACGTCAGTGTGTCTGACTATGGAGTCACCTATGACAAGTGTGTCTGGCATTGTGTTTGGCCTTAAGGCCTGTGACTGATTTGCACACTGACTTTGTGATCTATGTGTTGCTTGTGTTATGTCATGAGGTGGCAGTTGTTTGGGTGTCTGCTTTGGAGGCCTCTGCTGTTTTGGTAGATTTTTGATCAGTGCCTCCGAGTATGTCTTTGTGTGTTTATGTGTTTGATTTGTAGTTGTGATAGTTCTATGTGAGACTGGGTTTATGGTGTGTGTGGTTACCTTCTCCTCCTGTCTGGTTTTGCCAGTCCTGAGTTGAGAGAGCTCAGCCGCCAGTTTGGCTATATAGTTGCATCTCTCGCATGTATTTGTGTTTTGTGGGAGGAGGAGAGGGTTGTCTGTGTACATGAGGCAATTGTAACATTGCTTCAATATTCCCAGATTCACTAGCTGAGCAGGAGAGGACGCTAGCAACTGACCCTTTGACATGCTAGAAGAAATGAAAAGGTTTGCTGTGTAACTGAGTCAGAAAGGACCTATAGGGAAGTGGGTACTCAAGGGGGTTTTAAGCTAGTGAAGTACTTTGTATAATATAGAAGTGCTTTACCTGACTAAAAAATGCTTTAGGAACAAATGCTGAGCTTTACAGATAGAGAATAGACTGTTTAGATTACAAGTAGAGCAGTTCTAAGGGAAAAAATGAAGAGCAGACTTTACGGAGCCAGAAATACTTTAACCTTGTCTAACCGGCGCTGCCTGATGGTGCTCTAGTGGCAACTCCACGCTAAATGCAGGAAAAGGCAATAAGTCAGTAGTACAGGCTAGCACACTTTAGTGGGCAGCCAAACAATTAAATTAAACAGCAAACAAACACTTTTCGACTTGAATTAGACTAATTTCGACTAAAATGTACTTTTAAGTGCAGATAATAAAAAAATGCATTAAATAACTATGAAAACAGTTAAAGCTTGCTCTAGGTAAGCAGTAGAAGGTAAAACAAATATAAAAAACAGCAGGATACTTAATCAGGAAAGCAGTCGCTTTTTTTCAGTTCTCTGTAGCCAGGAAGACTCAACAGGACCACGTGGAGCTGTGTCTGAGTAATATGGTTTCAAAAAAATGCCAGAGGCAGATTTTAACCAGGGAACTTCAAAAGAGCTAGAAATGGTCCAAAATGACCAATTACTACAGCTTCTTGTGCTGAGGTCACTTCCCTCAAGGACAGGTAGGCTATTCAAGGCTCCCCACTCCCACTGGTGAGCTAAGAAACTTCCTTCTATCCAAGTAAGGCAATGGACAACACAGGAACTACAACACAGCCCAGGATACAGCAAGGCATGTAAACTGGTCTAACTAGTTTAGGAGAGGCAGGAAAACAAGGAATATTTTTTTGTTTTTTTGTTTTTAAATAGAAACACACAGAAATGCAGAAAAGGCAATAAGTCAGTAGTACAGGCTAGCACACTTTAGTGGGCAGCCAAACAATTAAATTAAACAGCAAACAAACACTTTTCGACTTGAATTAGACTAATTTCGACTAAAATGTACTTTTAAGTACAGATAATAAAAAATGCAGTAAATAACTATGAAAACAGTTAAAGCTTGCTCTAGGTAAGCAGTAGAAGGTAAAACAAATATAAAAAAACAGCAGGATACTTAATCAGGAAAGCAGTCGCTTTTTTCAGTTCTCTGTAGCCATGAAGACTCAGCAGGACCACGTGGAGCTGTGTCTGAGCAATATGGCTTCAAAAAAATGCCAGAGGCAGATTTTAACCAGGGAACTTCAAAAGAGCTAGAAATGGTCCAAAATGACCAATTACTACAGCTTCTTGTGCTGAGGTCACTTCCCTCAAGGACAGGTAGGCTATTCAAGGCTCCCCACTCCCACTGGTGAGCTAAGAAACTTCCTTCTATCCAAGTAAGGCAATGGACAACACAGGAACTACAACACAGCCCAGGATACAGCAAGGCCTGTAAACTGGTCTAACTAGTTTAGGAGAGGCAGGAAAACAAGGAATATTTTTTTTTTTATTTTAATTAGAAACACACAGAAATGCAGAAAAGGCAATAAGTCAGTAGTACAGGCTAGCACACTTTAGTGGGCAGCCAAACAATTAAATTAAACAGCAAACAAACACTTTTCGACTTGAATTAGACTAATTTCGACTAAAATGTACTTTTAAGTGCAGATAATAAAAATGCAGTAAATAACTATGAAAACAGTTAAAGCTTGCTCTAGGTAAGCAGTAGAAGGTAAAACAAATATAAAAAACAGCAGGATACTTAATCAGGAAAGCAGTCGCTTTTTTTCAGTTCTCTGTAGCCATGAAGACTCAACAGGACCACGTGGAGCTGTGTCTGAGCAATATGGCTTCAAAAAATGCCAGAGGCAGATTTTAACCAGGGAACTTCAAAAGAGCTAGAAATGGTCCAAAATGACCAATTACTACAGCTTCTTGTGCTGAGGTCACTTCCCTCAAGGACAGGTAGGCTATGCAAGGCTCCCCACTCCCACTGGTGAGCTAAGAAACTTCCTTCTATCCAAGTAAGGCAATGGACAGCACAGGAACTACAACACAGCCCAGGATACAGCAAGGCCTGTAAACTGGTCTAACTAGTTTAGGAGAGGCAGGAAAACAAGGAATATTTTTTGTTTTTTTGTTTTTAAATAGAAACACACAGAAATGCAGAAAAGGCAATAAGTCAGTAGTACAGGCTAGCACACTTTAGTGGGCAGCCAAACAATTAAATTAAACAGCAAACAAACACTTTTCGACTTGAATTAGACTAATTTCGACTAAAATGTACTTTTAAGTGCAGATAATAAAAAATGCAGTAAATAACTATGAAAACAGTTAAAGCTTGCTCTAGGTAAGCAGTAGAAGGTAAAACAAATATAAAAAAACAGCAGGATACTTTATCACACTTTCAGTGTTTAGTGTACTGCCACCTATGTGGTAATTCATGGGTACATGTTTTTTCCCAAAGGGGATAACTATACATTTATTGGCAATGAGATTGAGCCCATGGCTCTGGCACCAAGCATCTGTTTCTGTAAGGCCCTTTTGTAGAATTTCCACATCATTTGCGAATTCAGTAATGGCTCCCAGTTTGCAGTCACCTGCAAACTTTGTTAGCCAGAGTCCCTTAGTGTTTGCCTGTACTTCAGAGAAGTAGATGCCAAACAAGAGCAGTCCCAGGACTGGACCCTGAGGTACTCCCACTTATCACTTGTCTAGAGCTGTATTTGGAGTCAGCTACTTTTACAGTATGGGTTCTGTCAGTAAGCCAGTTTTCAACCCATCGAGTGATGTAGGGATTTATGCCCCAGCTTTGTAAGTTTATCTATGATTCTAGAGTGGGGGGTGGTATCAAAGGCCTTGGAGAGGTCCAGATAGGCTGTGCAGACCACCTTACCCTCGTTCACAGCTCTGCAGACTGATTTAAAGAAGTCAATCAGGTTCAGGAGACAAGATCGGCCATTCACAACTGCAAACTGGGTGAGGTCCAGTGTTTGAATGTTGCCAATGTCTTTGTTTATAAATTCCATGATAATATGTTCCATGGCCTTGCAGATCAGGCTCATCAGACTGATGGGGCAGTAGTTCCTAGGATCCAAGGTGGATCCCCTCTTGTGGAGTGGGATAACTGTAGCTGGGCACCACTTAGTGGGCACAAAGCCTGAGGTGAGGCTATGATTAATCATGACACATAGGTGAGGTTCCAGTTCCTTTTGTAGTTCATGTAGTATACAGCCCAGGATGTTGTCTGGTCCCATGGATGCTGTATTCTTAGATTTGAAGAGTGCAGTTTTTACCTGTGTGGCCATTATGACCAGAATTTGGCAATCTTTTGGTGTTGAGATTGGCCCTTTAGGGGGTGAGAGGGGGTGAAGTTGGCACTGAATTGATTTGCCAGGATATTGGCAATATCCTTGGGATCAGTATATTTAACGCCAGAGCAGATCTGAGCATTGCCATTTAGATTCTTGACATAGCTATAAAATGCCTTGTGGTTGTCTTTGGAATCTTTGGCAATTTTATTTTCATAACTAGCTTTGGATGATTTTATGAGGTATCTCAGCTTCTTACTGACGCTGGTAAGGGAGTTTTTTTGCATCCTGGGATTTTCCACTTTTCTGCAATAGTTTCTTCCTTTTGTTGTAAAGTTTGTTTATGGCAGGGGTTCACCAGATTGGCTTCCTTTTTTTGGAGGAGAACGTCTTGGTTCTATATGGGATGGCATGATTCATGCATGAGTGGATGTGCTCGTACAGTGCCTTAATGTAGGAGTCAGCAGTCGAACTTTCAGTTCCCATATGCAAGGGGTTCATGAAGTTTGTCACTTCTGACTTGCTTAGCATGAAGTTGGCTTTGGAGAAGTTTTTTACAAAGCTTTCCTTACTGGGGGTGGGGGTTGGATGTGGATGTCAAGGGTGAATCGCTTATTGTCAGATCTGACTAATGATGGGGGTGATCATAGGTGTGGAGCATCAGTTGCCCATGTTGGTAATGACCAGGTCTCGGATATTGGAGCCCCTGGTGGGACAATGGATTAGTTGATCCAGGGCATTGGAATTTATGAATTCCAAGAACCGCTGGGCAAAGGTGCTGGTACACGAGTAGTTTTCCTAGT